>NC_139028.1:60293603-60544633 GCF_964662115.1 Mustela nivalis | reverse complement strand
AGAGAGCCCAGAAATAGACCCTCAACTCTATGGTCAACTAATCTTAGACGAAGCAGGAATGAATGTCCAGTGGAAAAAAGACAGCCTCTTCAACAAATGGTGTTGGGAAAATTGGACCATTTCTTTACACCACACATGAAAACAGACTCAAAATGGATGAAGGACCTCAATGTGAGAAAGGAATCCTTCAAAATCCTTGAGGAGAACACGGGCAGCAACCTCTTTGACCTCAGCCACAGCAACCTCTTCCTAGGAACATCGCCAAAGGCAAGGGAAGCAAGGGCAAAAATGAACTATTGGGACTTCATCAAGATCAAAATTTTTTGCACAGCAAAGGAAACAGTTAACAAAACCAAAAGTCAACTGACAGAATGGGAGAAGATATTTGCAAATGACATATCACATAAAGGGCTAGTATCCAAAATCTATAAAGAGCTTAGCAAACTCAATACCCAAAGAACAAATAATCCAATCAAGAAATGGGCAGAGGACATAAACAGACATTTCTGCAAAGAAGATATCCAGATGGCCAACAGACACATGAAAAAGTGCTCCACATCACTCAGCATCAGGGAAATACTAATCAAAACTACAACGAATTACCACCTCACACCAGTCAGAATGGCTAAAATTAACAAGACAGGAAATGACAGATGCTGGCAAGCATGCGGAGAAAGGGGAACCCTCCTACACTATTGGTGGGAATGCAAGCTGGTGCAACCACTCTGGGAAACAGCATGGAGGTTCCTCAAAAAGTTGAGAATAGAGCTACCTTACGACCCAGCAATTGCACTACTAGGTATTTACCCTAACGATACAAACGTAGTGATCCGAAGAGGCATGTGCACCTGAATGTTTATAGCAGCAACGTCCACAGTAGCCAAACTATGGAAAGAACCTAGATGTCCATCAACAGGTGAATGGATAATGAAGTCAATCATATGATCTCCCTGATATGAGGAAGTGGAGATGCAACATGGGGGGTATGGGGGGTAGGAAAAGAATAAATGAAACAAGATGGGATCGGGAGGGAGACAAACCATAAGAGACTCTTAATTTCACAAAAGAAACGGAGAGTGGCCGGGGGAGGGGGGTAGAGAGAGGGTGGTGGGGTTATGGACATTGGGGAGGGTATGTGCTATGGTGAGTGCTGTGAAGTGTGTAAACCTGGTGATTCACAGACCTGTACCTCTGGGGCTAATAATACATTATATGTTTATTTAAAATTTTTAAAAATTAAAAAAAATTAAAAATAAAAAAAATAAAATGTAACAAAAGATAATAAATACTTACATTTTATTGAGAGGACCAATTTAATACTTCCTTTGCCAAAAAATAATGATTTTACTAACTTCATTTTTCTTTTCTTATTCAGGTCATGTATGGAATGTTGGTCTTCACATTAGTACTTCGATCTATTTATATTGTTACATGGTAAGTGGTTTGGATCAACAGTATGATTAGATTACATTCAACCAATAATCTATAGCCTAAATTGAAATAACACCCAACTCTAGCAGTGATATTGATAGAAAACTTCAGGCCAACATTTATTGTGGTATAAGATAATGAAATCTAGTTTTTTAAGCAAGGTGTTAATTAGCATCCTATAAAAACAAAAGTTCCACATTAATTTGAGGAAAATTGTATGATGGCCTCCTTTTGAGTATTTGTAATGTACATTAATGTATTGCCTTGAAAAATCCCTATAGTAAAAACAAAAATTGTTTTTGTTTCTCTGAAACTATGTGACTCAGAACCCTTCTTATAAACCACTATTTAAGGAAGAAAATGTCACAAAGATTTAGTAACTCCAGAAAGATTATTTAGGAAATAGTCATAATCTTTATAGAGTTTATGAGGATTAAATAATATTAATGTGAGTAACTTCCATGGGATCTGGCCATGCAGCATGTGCTCAATAAATGAATAACATGATTTATGGGTTTATCCTTTTTTCCTTTTTTAATTGAGCTTTTTATTTTGAGGTAATTGTAGAAGCACATGTATTAACAGAGATCCCCTACACCCTTTACCTATTTTCTCCAATGATAATGTCTTGCAAAACTGTAGTACAACATTATAACCAGGATTTGACATTGACAGAGTCAAGATGCAGAACAATTCCATTGCCACAAGCATCTGTGTTGTCCTTTTGTAGCCATACCCACTTCTCTCCTATCCCATCATCTCACCACCTATTCTTAACTCCTGGCATTCACTAATCTATCCTTCATTTATATGATTTTTTAATTTCAAAGATATTATGTAAAGGGGATCATACAGTTTATATAATAGCCTATGGGATTGGCTTTTTGCACTCAGCATAATTTACTGGAGATGAGTACAATTTGTTGAGTGTTACAGTAGTCCATCTGTTTCTATTGCTTAGTAATATTCCATGATATGGATGTATTACAGTTTAACTCTTGACCTGTTAAATGACATCTGGATTGTTTCTAGTTTTTGACTATAAAGAATAAAGTTGCTGTGAACATTTGTTTTTAGGTTTCTGTGTGAATGTAAATTTTCCTTTCTCTGGAATAAATGCCCAGAGTGGAATTGCTAAATTATGTCATGGTATATGTTTAGTTTTTCTCAGAACTGCCATACTGTTTTCCAGCTGGGTTACCATTTTACATTTCCACCAGCAGTATACTAGTAACCCAGTTTCTCTGCATTCTTGTCAATATTTCATGTTGTCACTATTTTTTTTACTTTACCCATTCTTACAGGTATGCACTAGTCTCTCATTGTGGTTTTAATTTTCATTTCCCTGATGTCTAAAGATAAACATATTTTCATGCGTTTATTTGCCATCCGTATATCCTCTTTGTTGAAATGATTGTTTGTGTCTTTACCCAATTTCTGATTGTATTGTTTCTTTTTTTTTTCAGTTGAGTTTTGAGAGTTCTTGATATATTTTAGATACTATTCCTTCATCAAATATGTAGCTAATATTTTCTCTCCCAGTCTATACCTTGTCTTCTCATACTCTTCACAGTCTTTAGTAGAGCAAAACAGTTTTTAATTTTAATGAAGTCTAACTTATCAGTTTTCATTTTATGGATCATACTTTTGGTGTCAAATATAAGGACTCTCTCCCTAACCCTAGATTCCTAGATTTTATCCTGTTCTTTTTTTTTTTTCCTAAAAGTTTTGTATAGTTTTATATTTTACATTTGAGTTCATGATTTATTTTTAGCTAACTTTCATATAAGTTATAAGGCTTAGGTCAAGGTCTTTTTTTTTTTTTTTTAACTTATGAATGTCCAGCTATCCTCGGACCACTGGTTGAGAAGACTTCCTGAAATTTCTCTACTGTATCGCTTTTGCTCTTTCCTCAAAAATGATTCATATATATATTTATGTAGGTCTATTTCTGGGTTTTTTATTTTGTTACATTAACCTGTGTGTCCCTCCACCATTGCCACACACTCTTGATTACCGTAGCTATAAATAATACAACTCTTCAAATCATGTAGACTGTTTCCTCTCAGTTCTTTTTAAAATTGTTTTTAGGTGTTTAGGTTCTTTTGTCTGTCCATAAAAATTTTACAATATATATTTAAAATTTTTGTTTGAATTTTTTTAAGAATTACATTAAACCTACATATCAATTTGCGAAGAATTCACATCTTTACTGTGTTGAGTCTTCCAGTCTTTAAACACATGTCTTTCCATTTACTTTGATTGTTCTTTGATTTTGTTTATCAGCATTTTGGAGTTTCCATTTTTTTTAAGGTTTTATTTATTTATTTGACAGGGAGAAATCACAGAAGCAAGAGAGGCAGAGAGTAGGCAGAGAAGCAGAGAGAGAGGAGGAGGCAGGCTTCCTGCTGAGCAGAGAGCCTATTGCAGGGCTCGATCCCAGGACCCTGAGATCATGACCCGAGCCGAAGGCAGAGGCTTAACCCACTGAGCCACCCAGGTGCCCCTGGAGTTTCCATTTCTTGAGCAATTGTAAATGGCATTTTATTTTTAAATTTAGGTGTCCACATGTTCTTTGCTATTATATAGAAATACAGTTGGTTTTCTTTATGTTTATCTCATATTCTGCCACCTTCTGAAAATAGTTCTAGAAGACTTTTATAGATGCCCAAGATTTGCTGCAAATAGGGCCAGTTTTTATCATCCTTTCTAATGTATATGCTTTTCATTTCCATTTTTGCCTTATTATCCTATCTAGAACTTCTAGGACTATACTGAGTAAGAGTGGTGAGAGTAGATTCCCTAGCCTTGTTTTTAGTTTTAGGGAAAATGGATTCAGTCTTTCACCATTAACTTAAGTGCAGTGTTAGCTGTATGGTTTTTGTAGATGTTCTTTATCAAGTTGAGGAAGTTCAGTTTCATCATTTTTTCAATATCAGTTGATCACCTGATTTTCTCTGTAGTCTGTGAGTATTATTGTTAATACATTGATTGATTTTCAAATACTGAACCAGCTTTGTTATTCTGAATAAACCCCACTTAATCATGGTATAAAATTATTTTTTTATTGCCAAATGATACTTGTTAATGTTTTGTTAAGGATTTTTACATCTATAATCATGAAGGATATTGATTTATAGGTTTATTTTTTGTTTCACAGTTCTGGAGGCTAGAAGTCAGAAATCAAGGTGTCAGTATGGCCGTGATTCCTTTGAAACCTGTGAGGGAATCCATCCTTACTTCTTAGCTTCTAGTGATTTGCTGACAATCTTTGGCACTCTTTGACTTTTATCCACATAATTTCAATCTCTGCCTTTGTCATACCATGGTGTTGTCCTTGTATTTCCGTGTATTTGCATGGGTTTTTTTCTTGTAAGAACATCAGTCATATTGGACGAGGAGCCCACTCTACTCCAGTATAACCTCATTTTAACTAATTATATCTGCAGTGACCCTATTCCAAATAAGGTCACATTCTGAGATACTGGGACTTAGGTCTTCAACATACCCTTTCTCAGGGGAAAAATTTAACCTACAGCAGTGCTTTTCCCTGCACCACTTAAAATATGCAGTTATAACTACATCAGACAGTATTACAATTTTTGCCCCACCATAAACATAGTTTAGAAATTCAAAAGGGAAAGAAAAATAAATGTATTACATTTACTCATATTTTTACTCGTTCCATTTTTCTTTCTTCCTCTCTAACATTCTAAGATTCCTTCTCTCCTCATTTCTTTTCTGTTTAGAAAACTTCCTTAGACATTCTTTTTAGGGTTGATCTGTTGGCATTATATCCTCTAGGTTTTTCTTCATATGACAATGTATCTTGATTTCTTCACTGGATACAGAATTCTAGGTTGACAGTTCTCTTTCAGAACTTTAAAACTTTCTAATGGCCTTCAGGTTTTCTGACGAGAGATCCTGTCATTCAAATCGTTTATTTCCTATGGTAGGAGAGGTGTTGCTTCTCTCACCTTTTTTAGGATTTCCCCTTGTCTTTAGTTTTCAAAATGTTATCTGTGATGTGTCTTGATGTGGTTTTTTTTTTTGGGTTAACATGTTTGAGGTTAGCTCAGTTTCTTGAATCTGTGGGTTTATAGTGTTCTTTTTGTTGTGGGGGGGAAGAGTTTTTTGGCTAAATTTGAAAGTTTCTCAGCCCTGCCTTTCTTCTCTCCTTCCGGGACACTAATAACACGAATGCCAGATCTTTTGTTATAGTCCCACCTTCTTATGGTCTGATGAGGAAGTCAGTCTAGACTCCCCACTCAGTCTTGCAGCATGGATGGGGGTGAGGCTAGAGGCTATTCTGTAGCAAAACATCATAGTGTGTAGCTATAAAATATTAGTTACTATGTAAATTTTAGTCTTGCTAGGCTGCCTCTTTCCTGGTCATTTGGCTAGAGAGAGCAGGCTTTTGTTGGGCTGGGGTTTTTCTTTGTCTGTACCTAGTGGCATTTCTGGGTTGCTATCATTTTCATTTCCAGCTCTGGAATATATAAGGCAAAAAGAAAACACAGAATATACCAGTGTAGTGTAAGTCATGTCCCACAGTCTCTAGCCAGTTGGCCGCCTTCTCTCCACCTTTCAGAGTCTTCTTATGTTTGTTTTTATATAATATTCAGGATTTTTAATTGTACTTAGTGGGAAGAGCAAGGGAAAGTGTGCCTGTTTAATCTTCCCAGAAGCAGAAGTCCCTTATTTATTCTGCTTTTATTTAATTTTTTTAAAAAGATTTTATTTATTAGAGAGATCACAAGTAGGCAGAGAGGCAGGAAGGGGGGGGGGGGGAAGCAGGCTCCCCCCCGAGCAGAAAGCCCGATGTGGGGTTGATCCCAGGACCTTGAGATCATGACCTGAGCCAAAGGCAGAGGCTTAACCCACTGAGCCACCCAGGCGCCCCTATTCTACTTTTAATCTAGGCATCGTAGGGAAGGGTAAAGAAGCATAAAATACAGTTCTTGCCCTAAATCAAGTCCAAAAGATAGGATACCAATACTTGTAGAAACACAAATGACAGTTCTGTAAAAAGTGGTTTAACAGTGGAAGTCCTAGGAGATAAAACACCTTTTTTTATCTGTCTTGCCACAGCTATTTTCTTATATCTCTATTTGGTGATCATTTCATTTAGTATTGTTCATTGTTTACCTGTCTTGTCCATCTATGTTGTGTTTCTTGAAGTCTTAGTTATCATGGTAATTCCTGGAATTCAGAAGAGTGGTTATCAGTAAAGATATTTTAAAATCAGAAAGAACTTGTTTTCTGGGGAATTTTTTGTTGTGGTGGTGGTTTTTTAACTATGACAAGATATATCTGAAAGTCTCTTTTGTAACAAAACATTTAGAAATTGTGGATAAAGCACAACACACATCCTTTTAAATGCATAGCTGAACTCAAAAAAAAAATGTAAAGAAAATTCTAAAGTATCAAATGTGGAGAAGGAACTGAAAACTAAACTGACAAATGAGTTCTGAAATTATGAGCAGTTACAAGACACCTTGTCTTTTAGCCTCAGTTTTAGGTAGGAAAAGTGACTCCCCTGTGAATTTGTAGTCACTGTTCTGCCTTCCCATAGATTTTGGATTCAAGTACAGATTACTTTTATGGTCTGGGAAACTTCAAGGTCTAAAATTATCTTAAACTGATCCAACGTTCCTAGAGCCCCAGTATATCTGAGGGAAGCAAAAGCAAATTATCTTTAAAGAAATGCAGTTTCATGTAAGCCCCATAGGATTTCTGCATATTGGATGGAGATCAAACAAGTGTGCACAATCAATTCCAAAACCAGAGAAGGAAGTAAACTACCATAAGTAAAAGTCAGGAGAAACACAAATCAGTTAGAAATGAACTCCCCCAAATCAGATACTGAAATATAAAATAACTATTTAGAAAATATTTAGTAAAATGAAATATAAAATGAAAAGGAACATGAGATTATCAAAAGTGAAATTCCAGATTTGAAAAAGAATCAAAGAACTTCCAACATTAAAAATATATATTGAAATTTAAAAAGTCCAATGGATAAGCTAAAAATTAAATTAGACACAGATGAAGAGAGAATTAATTAAATTGGAAGGCAAGTCTAAAGAAATAAGCCAAAAAGCATTACAGGGAAATAACAGTCCTTATCATGGGTCCAAGGGAAAGAATAGCAAAACCTGAGGGGCCCCTGGGTGGCTCAGTGGGTTAAAGCCCCTGCCTTCTGCTCAAGGTCCTGGGATCAAGCCCCGCATCGGGCTCTCTGCTCAGCAGAAAGCCTGCTTCCCTTCCTCTCTCTCTGCCTGCCTCTCTGCCTAATTGTGATCTCTGTCTGCCAAATAAATAAAATCTTAAAAAAAAAAAAAAGAACAGCAAAAATTGGGACAGAATAGATATTCAAAGAGATAGTACATATAATGTAGATGCTAGAAACTAAAAGCTGTATTTCCCTTATTTCTTTTGCTGGTAAGTTTCCAGATACATTCAGGTTCTGCCAATCACATGTATTCACATAAGATTGAATTCAGAACCAAGTTAACTGGGGGAGAGAAATGGTAGTATGTAAAGCATCCATTTACTAGTATGAATCTAGGTGTGCATCATGGCTCTGGAAACAAGTGTGATGATAGCTTCCTGATATATGAATTATAGCTAAGGTTATCATATGATGCTGGGTGCAGCAGTGGTCCAGAGGTTTCCCAATTCTCCAGCTTCCTAAATGTGAAAAAGAAGAAAGTTCCTTTGGCAAGATAATTCTGTGGTAGTGTTCATGAGTCATTTCTAGAGAGCCTAATACTTGCTCACTCATCATTTTGGTTGGAATTGATTGTTAAATTCTTTTCTGCTCTAAATAGAGCTATTATTTGCAGCTGAGTTCTGATTGTTACCTGTAGAAAAAGCATACTGAAATTGCTGAAATCCAAAGACAGAGATCTTAATACATCCAGAGACAGAAGATGTATTAACAAGGGAATAGTCAACAACAGACTTATCAACAGCAACAATGGAAGCCAAAACACAGTAGACTATTATCTTCAAAATGCTGAGAGAAATTAACCATCAACTTAGAATTGTATACCCAAATATCCTTCAAAAACAGGGACAAGATAAAGGCATTTTAAAACAACAAAAATGGGAAAAGTTTGCCAATATACCTCACTAAAAGACTTTCCTTTTAGGAACTACTTTAGCTGGTGCCAAAAAAAAAAATTATATATATATATATATATATAGATAGATAGATAGATAGATATAGATATCAATATCTAGATATCTTTTGGATTATCTGAATAAAATATTGTGACTATTTCATATCTAATTTGAGATATAGATATATCGATATCTAGATATCTATATCTATATCTCTTTTGGATTATCTGAACAAAATATTGTGATTTTTTCATATCTAATTTGAGATTTTTTTAAATGAAACTAAAGTAGTAGACAGAATAATATGAGATACAAGGGGATAATCTTAGTTACATAGTTAGTTCCTAAGGTCCTTTTTATTTGGGAAGAAGATACAGACAGTGATTAATTTTAGATTTTACGTGTGTGTTTTTGATAGCCATTAGAAACAGCAATTGATTTTGTAGTGACTTTCAAAAACATGAGGGAGTAAATGGAATTATATAACTGAATGCAAAAGAAATTGGGAAAAGAAGGGTAAAAGGGGAAGCAGAGAGAAATCAGAACAAATTCAAAGCAGAAAATAAAGGGGTAGAAATAATTCAAAATATATTAATAATCACAGTAAATATAAATGGACAAAGCTAAGCAATTAAAAAACAAAGACTCTCAAGCATGGAAAAGAAATCCAGCTATGTGTTATTCATAAAAAGCGTGATTAAAATATAAATATACAGTATGTTGCACACACAAAACATACTTAGCTTAAGAATTTTATCTCCTTTCTCAGAAGGTACCAGTTGCAAACAGGAATGAACTAGGAGCCAAAATGTGAAATTTCATTTTCATTTGAAGCAGCTTTGTGCAGTTAGTAATTCCTAGTTTAAACTGTAACTGAACATTGTGGCTGCATATGTATTATTTTATACTGTACTTTTCCCATCACTGAGGTTTGGACTTTAATAAAAGAAATTCCATAGTTTTTAAATGATGGGTTTTTTTTTTTTTTTTAAGATTTATATATTTGACAGAGAGAGAGACAGCAGCAAGAGAGGGAACACAAGCAGGGGGAGTGGAGGAGGAAAAAGCAGGCTTCCCACCAAGTAGGGAGTCCGATGTGGGGCTCAGTCCCAGGACCCTGGGATGATGACTTGAGGTGAAGGCAGACACTTAACAACACTGAGCCACACAGGCACCACAGAAATTCCATAGTTTTTAATATCATAAAATGAGAATATTTCAACAGTATATTCTAGATAGCAATATACTAATTGAAGTGAATGCTTGTATATATTAAGTTATAGCCTTAAACCTTTGTTTCTAATGCCTTAACTGTCAAATGATTAAAACTTAAAAGCACAGTATTTTCTAGTACTAAAAAGTAGGTATTTTATAAAAATTATTTTAAAATTATACAAATTTTATAAAATCATATATAAAATTAAAAAGCAAGTATTTTATAATACTAGAAAAATATTATAGTCAGCATGCTAGACCAAGAAGTAAACACTAAAGTGACTAGAGCAGGTACTGATGCTGTCAGTGTTTAGCTCTATGTGTTTCGCTGTGTTTGTGCTACAAAAGTGCCATATTAGACTGTAACTAGCTAGTACTGCTGCCTTATGTAACTCCAAAGAGGAAAACAGGACTTGATTAACTGAGTGCTCGTTTCTTTTAAGACATTGCTATTATCCTTGGCTTGGATAGGTCATGCAGATTTATGTGGCTGCTATTTTCATTTACTTAGCATTACTTTAATACCTTGAATGGAGAACCAGACATTCTCTCTTCACCTGACTAGCAATGGCTATTTAACTGTAGTAGCAAAACAAACAAACAAAAAAACATTTTTTATGAAAATTGGTGACAGCTGGCACTTAAGATCCAAAGAGTTGTTTATATTTCATGCATAAGATGCTCTCTGCCCAAAGCTCTGAAAGACTTTAAGATAGAAAGTAATACTACAATACTGAATTTTCATAGAATTATTACATTTGATAATAAAACCCACCTATTTGGGGCACCTGGGTGGGTCAATGGGTTAAGCCTCTGCCTTTGTCTCAGGTCATGATCTCTGGGTCCTGGGCTCGAGCTCTGCATCAGGCTCTCTGCTCAGCAGGGGCCTGCTTCGCGCACGCGCTCTCTCTCTCTCTCTCTCTGCCTACCTTTCTACCTACTTGTGATCTCTCTCTGTCAAATAAATAAGATTTTTTTAAAATCTTAAAAAAAAAAAACCCCACCTGATTAGTCTCAGAAAATCCACATAAATACACAGTACTTTTTTTTTTTAAAGGGTATAAAAACAGTATGTGCCACACAAATACTGACTAAAAGAAAGTTGGACTAGCCATTTTAATAACAAAAAAAATTAAAGCTTTATTTAAAACAAATGTGTTTGCTACATTATTATTAAAAGATTTAATTTATTAGGAAAAAAAGCAATTCTAAACCTTTTATGGAAAATTTTAAGCAAAAATTGACAGAATTACAAAGAGATGTGCATCAGTGCTGCATCATGCTGAAATATTTTAACACAATAAACATATTAGCCAGGATGTGGACAAAATTTAAATAATACAATAACAAATTGATTTAATATATTTAAATTAAAGAAGTTTGGTCTTTTCAAGAATGCATGAAGTAGTTATTAAATCTACCAGACAATAGTTTTATTTTATTTTTTTATTAACATATAATTTATTATTTGCCCCAGGGATATAGGTCTGTGAATCATGAGGCTTACATATTTCACAGCACTCACCATAGCACATACCTTCCCCAATGTCCATAACCCAGCCACCCTAACCTTACTCCCCCAGCCCTCAGCAGCCCTCAGTTTGTTTCATGAGGTTAAGAGTTTCTTATGGTTCAGACACTAGTTTTAAAGCAAGGTTCAGCAAACTTTAAGTATAACATGTTCTCTGACTATAGTATAATTAGTTAAAACAGAATTAGTCAAAATAGCCCATGTATTTGGAAATTTAAAACCATACTTGTAAATAAAAGTTAAAAAAAAATGCAGTAGAAATAATACTTATACAGTAATCACAGTGAAAGTGCCACAGATCAAGTACTACAAAGTACTGGTTATTAGCCAGAAATTTATGCCTTAGATGTTTACATTAGGAGCAGAGAAACTGAAGAATAATGAATTAAGCATACAACTTAAATAATTAGAAAAAAGATCAATAGAATCAATCCACACAAATGAAGAATGGGACTATGAAAGGGCAGAAATTAAAGAAAAGAAAACATATAATATTGAAGATCAACATCTTCAATCTAATTTTCCTCCCTTCCGAAACCCTACTAAGATCCAATAAAGCATAAACCCACAAGAAGACTGAATAAAATACTTAAAGCTAGAAAACAGATGGATTACTGCTAACCCGAGAAAGCCAAATTTTAAACAAAGAACCTCCAGTTTACATCATAATTTTATCAAGTATCAAGTATCAAGCATTAACCAACAGACAGTTTAGAAAAGCAGATGAAATTGGGTTCTAAAATAAGGAGGGCTGGTTAAAAGCCTTAAGAAGATGTTAAATGCTCACATCCCCTCACCTACACCATACCATGGAAGAACTACAGGAGCCTATAGGTTTATTCTCTGGTAATGGTGAACAATGTCTCTAGACTGGGTTTTGCCAGACAGTGAGCATGTCAGAGAAATTGGGTGACCTTATGCACTTTGAATGTTGAATGTAAAAACCTCTAAGCAGAGAATTGAGAGGATCTTCTTTTAGGGAATATGAGAAGCCTTTAAAGACCTAAAGATACTGATTTGGGAGTTCCCTAACAATTGGCCCAGCAAAATAACCCTACAGTAAAGGTTACTACTCTTAGGGCCTCAACCACATGCTTAGAGTTTGTGGTCACCTTTTTAGTTTCCCATTCTTAAGAATGAGGAGAAAGTGCCAGACAAGAGGAATACATCCAGTATGAAAGACAGAGGCCAAAACAAATAAGGGGCTGCGGGGGTGGGGTGGGGAATCAACTTAGAAGAAACAACTTATGCATGAAAGAGAAAACTTCAAATATAACAAAACAACAAATACCATTAATCCATTCATGTTTCTAGAAATACACAATATCTATGAAATCAAGAGTAAGATGCAAGACAAAAAAAGGAGCATTCAGAGAATTCCCCCCACCAAAGATACTAAAAATATGGTAAAACTGATCACTGAAGCAAATGGTTTGAAAGATACAGTTGAAGAAGTCACTGGAATTCCTTCTCCTGAACATATATTGTGATTGCATTATGGTCCATCATCCCCCATCCACCAATAAGAATCTACCACAGGAAAGGCACTAACCATGGTCTGGTCCAGAGTAAATAAGAGCACAAGGCCTCAGGACCCTTAGGCCCACTCATCACCACTGCTGTGGAGAAACAGCAGTGGTGATGAAGTGTTTCCTCATGTCTGTGGGCTTCACAGCAGAAAAGACAGAAGCAAACACACACACACACACACACAAACCTGGGTGCCATCAGGATGATGAGAAAGAAATGGAGAAGAGACTCAATAGAAATATTACTAGGCCAGATGCAAAGACAGTGCAGATAAAATGGAAGGGAAGGAATCATTACCAAAATTACTTAAAATACCCTGCATTTGAAAGACATGAATTATTACATTGAAATAGCCACTGGCTACTCAATACAATGGGTAGAAATAGACCCATGCCAGTTTCAGAATTCTTGACAAGGAAGACTCCACAAGTTTGTAGGGTTAGAAGGCAGATATACATATGAAGGATCAGAAATCAGAATGGTTTGGGGCTTGTCAAAACAAAACTGGCAGCTAGAATTCTAGAATTTTAACTTAGAATCCTACAGCCAACCAGACTACCAGCTCATATATTTGAGTTCTCAAAAAAAAAAAAAAAACCAAACCCTTATAACCCGTAAACTATTATGGAAACCTCCTGAAGGATGTATAATGAGAGAGTAAACAGAAAAGGAGGAAGACATGAGATAACAAGACATAGGAAATCCAACATTGAGAGGGGTAAAGGCAATTCTCAGGGTGAAGAGGAAGGGAAGGAATTTCTCAGCTGATAGCTATACACTAGTGAGAAAGGTAGTTCAGAGTAAAGCAATGTTACACCACACCCATGTGTGTTGAGGGCCTTCTGTATTACCCATTCTCATACCTGATAATAATGGGTAGTCTGTCCCCAGAATCTTATCTGTACTTAGCTTGTAGGGACCATGTGCTGATGAAATTCTTGCTCTCTCCTCTGTACCCTGCTGCCTGGATAACCAAAGACATTCATTTCACCCCACAGAAGAATTTTGCTTTGAACTACCGCTGAGAGCTGAAGATTGGCCCTGGTAAGTAAGCTTAGAAGCAGAAAATAGAGAGTACCCTTCTCCCATTGATCATATTTTGTCACATCTCAGCATCTGGCCCACACTGCAACCCTGCCAGATGCCTTCACTTTGTTGAGCCCTGTGTTTCCTGGGACTCATTCTTGCCTCCCCTAAATGGGGTTATGATATACTCTGAAAAGCTGAAGACAGACTGTGACTCTCTTAACCTAATCTTCTGTGAGAACCTTCATCAAACAGTGGCAATAATGCTTTTTCCTCTGCACAGCCAGGTTTGTGCTTTCCTGATGGTTTTTAAATTACCCTTTTTCATTCATTTATATACAAATACTAACAGGTAAAAATAAGAAAATATTTGAGAAAATCTATTCTTATCGTTCACTATACTTTTTAAAAAAAAGGAGAAAAAGTACAAAGTGTTTTTTAAAAAAGTTATCTTTAAAATGAATAAAACAAGAATATGTATTATCACCACTTCTTTTCAAGACTAATATTGAAGGCTTTTCCAATAATAGTATTTGCAGATCACATGATCATGTACAGAAAATGTCATAGGACATGTACAAAAAAACTCCTAGGAGTAATAAATTGGAATTCAGCAAGGTCATAAAATTCAAATGAATATTCAAAATTCATATTTCTATATATTAGCAGCAAATAATTGAAAAGAGAAATTTCAAAAGTACAGTTTCCAGTAGCACCAAAACACATTAGATGTTTAAAGATTAAAATTTAGTGACTGTATGTAGGACCTGCATATGGGAAACTACAACAAACAGTTTTTTGCTGAAGGAAATTAAAGAAGACCTAAAGAAACAGATAGGTGAGCCATTTTCATGGATTAGAAATCTCAATATTGTTAAGATGTCAGTTCTTCCCAACTGATCTGCAATCACAATCAAGATCTTTACAGGCTTTTTGGTAAAAATTGAGAAACTGATACTGAAATTTATAAGGGAATAAAAAGGATCTAGAAGAACTAAAGCAGTTAAAATATATATATATATGACATGGGCGCCTGGTGGCACCATTGGTTAGGCCTCTGCTTTCGGCTCAGGTTACGGTCCCCGGGTCCTGGGATCGGGCTCCCTGCTAAGTGGGGAGTCTGCTTCTCTTGCTCCTTCCTATCTTCACGCTCTCACGTGCGCTCTCTCTCAAATGAATAAATAAAATCTTAAAAAAAAAAAAGAAAAAGAATGACAAAGTTAGATGACTTAACACTCCTTAATTTAGTCTGTGGTACACTGATCAAGACAATGTGGTATTGGTGGTAAAAATGAAATATAGATCAGTAAAACATCCTCAAGTAGACTATTCATCTGTATTGACCTGATGTTAAGTAAACATTCAAAGGTAATTCTGTGGGGGAAAAGATAATCTTTTCAATAAATTGTCCTAAAACAACTGGATATTCTTATTTTAAAAATGAACTTAAACTCCTGCCATTACAAAATTTAATGCCATTATAAAAATTACTAGAATTGAATCATATCCCTAAATGTAAAAGCTAAAATTATAAAACTTCTAGAAGAAATTATAGAAGTCTTTGCAGACAGCCTTTAGTTAAGTGAAGTTATTAGATAGGATACAAAAAATACAAACTATAGTGAAAAAAATTGATAAATTGAACTTTACCAAAATAACAATTTTTTTTCTTCAAGAGACATTAAAAAAGTGAAAAACAAATCACAGATTTGAAAAAATTACAAAATATATATCCAACAAAGGACTTAAAGTTTAGAATATATAAAGAATTCTTACAACTCAATAAGAAGGCAAACAATTTTTTAAAATAGGCAAAGATTCAACAAACAGTAACAAAGAAGATTAACATGGATGGCAAATAGGGCACAAGAAGATGTTCCATAACATCATTGAGGAGATGCAAATTAAAACAATGTTAAGATACCATTGACATCTCCAAGGAACAAGTAAAATGAAAAAATCTACCCATGTTATATGAAGTGTTGGTGGGGATATAGAACAAAAAACTCATACACTGCTGGTGGAAATGTAAAATGATACAATCACTTAGGAAAACAGATTAACAGTGTCTTAATAAGTTTGACATTCACCTGCTGTACAATTCAACTATCCTTCACCTTTTTACCCAATAGAAATGAAAGCAAACATTCATACAAAAACTTAGCTATCAGTGTTCATAGCTGTTTTATTTGTTATAGAAAAAAATGGAAACAACATTAGTGTCCAGCAACATTTGGACAGATAAACAAATTGTGGTATATCCACACAATGGAATACCACTCAGTGATTAAAGGAAATGAAGTCTTGATACACATAACAACATGGATGAGTTTTAAAATAATTATGCCAAGTGAAAGAAGCTATACAATGAAGAGGATGTATTGTGTTATTCCATTTATATAATGTTCTAACTAGCTTTTGGAGATGATGGATATGTTTAGTATCTTGATTGTAGTGTTTCATGGATACATACAAATGTACTGATCAAATGTACACTTGAAATATAGTCAGTTAAATTGTAAGTCAGTGATACATCATTGAAGCCATAAAAATATATAAGCTACTGTTCTTATTTTGGGTAACTCACTAAGCTTCAGTTTTCTTATCGGTGAAGTGAAAAAACTAATACTTGTCTCACAGGGTTTATTTGAAGATTTTATTCATTTACCTGTGTATCTAATTGCAGAGCAGGTGACTCAGTCAATGTTAATTCTGTTGCAGCACGACCTACTTCTTCCAGGGAACTGAAAAAGTTATTGGGGGCCTTCAGATTACTTTCTTGAAACACTTAGCAAAGTCTTAATGGCATATTCTCTCTCATTTTTAATGGCTAAATGTAATAGGCAATTAAGAGAATTTAATACATAGGTTTGCATTTAATACTAATGGAAACCTTTCCTTTTCCTGAAAGCAGTGGCTTCAAGCGCTGAACATGACGTGACTTAACAAAATTTCAGTTTGCTGTTCTTTTTTTTTTTCCCACAGGGTTTATCCATGGCTCAGAGGACTGGGTTATACATCCTTGGGCATATTTTTAATGGGGTTTCTATTATGGAACATAGATAACATCTTTTGTGATTCACTGAGGTAAGATACATTTTTGGAAGCAATTTATTAAGCAGAAAATTTCATAAGCATATAGAATTACTAGTGCCATGAAATGAATTTTTGCCATTGTTAAGTTAAATTCTGAGAATACTTGTTTAATTAACCTAAAAATTTGGACCTAAGACTATTTCATAATATCTATAGGGATTTTTGTGTGTATATATCACAGAATTATAGAGTTGACCAGATGTTAATTAGGCCTCTGAAATCTGTCTAATCTGCTGTGTTGAAGAAATACTAAGGATTTGTAAGAAGCATATAAGATTCATGTATATAATTTTGTACTTTAATATACTTAATGTTATTTTCTAAGAAAGGCAAGTGTTCTCTTTACCACTTTGTCAGCAATTATGTATTGATTAGAGTTTGAATTTTGGGTCTCTGGGCTTAGTCTATCACCAAGATAAATATCTTTCTGTACCTCAGTTTCCATGAAATGAACATGTTCAACAGGTTAAGCGAATGGGTCCTTCCAACTCAAAATTTTGTGCCTAAAGTTTTGCATAAACACATAAATTGAAAAGCACCAGAGAGAGGCAATCAGCAAAATTCAGACGGTGAGAAATCTACAAGATAAATGACGTGTTCTCTTCGGCATAAATTGCAGAGGGGGTAAAAAAAGAGGAACATACAGATTAAAAGAGACTTAAGGGCGCCTGAGTGGCTCATTCAGTTAAGTATCCAACTCTTGATTTTGGTTCAGGTTGTGATGGCAGGGTGGAGAGATGGAGCCCTGTGTGTCAGCCTCTGTGCTCAGCATGGAGTCTGGGATTCTCTCTCTCCCTCTGCCCCTCCCCCTACAGGTGTGCTTGTGTACATTCGCACTCTGTCTGGAAGGGAGGAAGGAAGAAAGAAAAAGAGGAAAGAAAATATTTAAAAGTATATGAGACTTAAGAGATAGGGTGTATCAACCAAATGCAATGTTCATTTTTTTAAAATTTTGATTCAAGCAAAACAACTGCAAAACAAAATTTTAAACTCATGAGACAATTGGAACTTTAATCAGCAATTGAATACTTCATGATATTAAGAGATTATTGTTAATATTTTATATGTGAAAATGGTATTACTGTTATGTTTTAAATAGCTGTTTTTTTTTAAAGTCTATTTATTTATTTATTAAAGCAAACACAAGTGGGATAGAGGGACAGGTAGAGAGAATCATAAGCAGACACCATGCTGAGTGTGAAGCCCTACTTGGGGCTTGATCTTGTGACCCCGAGATCAAGAGTCAACCATCTGTACCACCCAGGCACCCTATAAAGAGCTTTTAATCTTTAGAGACACATACTGAAATATTTAGAATTAAAATGATACAGTATCTAGGATTTGCTTCAAAATATGGAAGGGGGGAAGTGGATGTGAGTCTCAATAGTTGGTTAAGTTATTTAAATTGTTGAACCTGGATAATGGATACACTATAATTTTGCTCACTTTTGCACATGTTTAAAATTTCCCATAATAAAAAATTAAATAAGTAAATATATATTTTAAATGTACAAACAAACTAGTAATATACCTTGCTTAGAAAACTAAGTTCTGAATGAGTGATTCTGAATCTGTATTACTCATCAGAAGCCCCATTAGAGAGAGCACTTACGCTGCCAAGATAAGTCATCATCTTCTGGGTTAAAAGCCACTAAGAAATGAAGAAGGTTCTTAGAGATGGTAATTGTCTCAAAAATTCATGAGATATCTAGAGAAGTAGTTTTAAATTGATTGTTTTCCTTCCTTCCAGTAAATGAGAAATTAATATGGTACACACTTTAATCAAAAGATGTAGAATTTGAGACTCAGCTATGCCACTTGGCTGAGTGACTTGGGCAACTCGGTCTCTGAATTTTAGGTTCTTCATCTGTAAAGCAAAGCTAATAATAGCCACTTCAAAGACTCACTATGAAGTGAAATAATATTTACCAAAAGTACTTTATAGACTGTAAGGTGCTCATCTAAGATGGAGGTTGTGTGTAGGGCAGGGAAAAGCATGTATCTGACTTCTTGAGTGAATAGCTACGTAGACCAGTGTTTCCCAGATTGTGTTCCAGGAAACACTTGTTTCAGGAATTGTTAGTAATATATTATTTGAAGAAAGGGCTCTGTCCATTAGTACATTACCTAAAAAACAAACAAACAAACAAAAAAACTCTTGTGTAGTTCTGATAGGACTTCTCAAAGCCTTCATTCTATTAATAGACATTGCAGTCTCCAGGAGGGCAATAAACTATATACTACTGTCTGTGGGTTTTTTTGAACACATAATCATTTCTTCATGGAACTCTGGTAGAATCACTGTTCCTCAAAATATACTTTGGAAAACAATATGCAGACTATAGCAGATTTAAGAAAATTAAATAATTGCCATATGTGAGAATAAAATTTCAAAATGCTCAAAGGCTGTCAGCAATAGTTGCTAAATATTTAAAAAATAGTAATAATGGTGATTTTCTCCCCTCTTTACACAGGAACTTTCGAAAGAAGGTGCCACCTATCATAGGTGTTGCCACACAGTTTCATGCATGGTGGCATATTTTAACTGGCCTTGGTTCTTATCTTCACATCCTTTTCAGGTAGGAAATAGAGACTTTTTTTTTTTTTTAGCATAGTATTGAAGTGTTTTTTCCTTTACTCTTCAAATAGGATGGTGTAAATATAAAATGTCAGGGACAAAAATCAGGAACTTATATTCTAGCTTTGCCTCTGCACCTGGGTGACCTTAAACAAGTCCTTTCCCCTCTCTGAAGCTTCGTTAGTTTTCTCATCCTTTTTTTTTTTTTTTTAAGACTTTATTTATTTGTCAGAGAGAGAGAGAGACTGAGCAAGCGGGAGTGGCAGCAGAGAGAGAGGGAGAAGCAGGCAGGCTCCCTGCTGAGCAGAAGCCTGATATGGGACTCTTTCCCAGGAACCTGGAATCATGACCTGAGCCGAAGGCAGAGGCTTAACTGACTGAGCCACCCAGATGTCCCTAGTTTTCTCATCCTTATAGTGAGATGGTTGTACTTACTGACCTCTGACACATGATTTACATTTTAAGTAATCATTCATCTCCTTTTTAGAGCAAGTAGGATGTAAACATTTCCGTTTCTTATTTATCAACATATCTTTATTTATAGAGAATAAATTTAGAGGGAGAAAAGCAGCCAGAACCCATAAGTAGCAGACTGGGAAAACATGAGTGTTAGAAGTCCCCAGCTTAATTTGTCTCTTTCCCTGAAATAAGTTGGTTGCCACTTCTCTTCCCTTGCTCAAGAGTCTGTTGGAAGTCAATCATTTATAACAAAAATGAAATCAGAGTTCTCTCTGATCACACTATTCAAATAATGTCTCCATATCATTCTCCCCTTACCAGGCCTTATTTTTCTTCAAAGCATTTATAAACAGTTTATAAACAACATTGTTTATAAACAATATTAATATATTTATTGTTTGTCCCCACCAGCTAGACTTAAAGTTCCTTGAGGTAAGGGACTTTATCTTATTCACTGCTATTCTCAAATGCTTAGAACAATACCTATCAGATAGTAAGCACTCTGTATATATTGTTAAATGATTTAATGAATGAATGTGTACCTATCGATCTCTTTACAAGGGGGCCAGAAATGTTTAATCTCAAATTCTTCTCAAGAATTGAGAGAGCTAAAATATTTCTAGGAAGGGGAAAAAATTTTTCTTTGAACCAATATGAAAATGAAAATTTACTCAACTGAAATTTGTAAAATACTTCCTTAAAATAACATTGGCATCTCACCTCTCTGGGGATAACTTATTTAGGCAACCTGAATTATCTAAAATATAACTACCTGAGAATTACAGAAAAAAGACTTTTGGGCAGCTAAATAAGCATCATTGCATTCATACGGTGAAGAGCTCAAGGTTATTAATCATGGAAGAGCTCTTTAACTCTGACTGTAAGTATATTTATTTTACTTTATGCAACCCGTTATTACTATATTGATTATTTGGATTCTCAGCCCATAGCACTTTAGAAATAGCTAATTTAAAAGGGAAGGGATAGGAAATGTTTGAGGAAATTGAAAAATTATAGAAAAGGAGAAATAAGAATGAGGCTGACAGTTACAAACTTAGCACTTTAACACTGCCCAAGAAGTCCCAAGGCCATTACTGCAGTATAGTACAATACAGTAGTAAATTTCTATATAGATAAGAAGTGAAAGTATACTCATTATATGCTATTTTAAAAGGTTAGGGTTCAGGGCTCAGTGGGTTGGGCTAAAATCTCGGGGTCCTGTGATGGAGCCCCGCGTCGGGCTCTCCGCTCAGTGGGGAGCCTACTTCCCCCTTTTGCCTACTTGTGAACTCTCTCTCTGTCAAATAAATAAATGAAATCTTTTAAAAAAAAAAAAAAGGGTTAGCATTCCCACTTTCCCTTTCCCGTTTTCACCTTCCCCTTTCCATCTCCCTGTCACTTTCTCCTTCTCTTCTCCTGGTATGGAAACCCTTTTAGAGAAGCGGGATAATGGTGGGAAGAAGTGCTGTGCCGAGGTGGCAGCATTCAGTGTCTGAGGAATGAGGAAAGGAGGCCAGGGGTAGTAGCATGCTGAGCTCTAAGAAGATCTGGTGGGGGGGGGGGGGGAGTGGCTGCTGTGCCCTGCAAGGAAACAGTGATGAGGTGAAGGGATATGGCCGGGTGCGTGGAGGAGGTGGCTGGAGTTAGGAAATGAGTTACACTGAACTACTAAATTCATTGATTAAACAATAAGTAAATATATTGTGGATCATAAAAGCCTGATTTTTCCACTGTCTCAGAAGGGATTTACAAATATGGAAAGAGGGAAAGCTAGACAGAATCTTGAGAGGTTTAGATTGGAATTTAAATTATTAGGGACACCTGGGTGGCTCAGTCAGTTAAGTGTCTGGCTTCAACTCAGGTCATGATCTAAGGGTACTGGGATTGAGCCACACATCAGATTCCCTGCTGAGTGGGGCATCTGCTTGTCCCTCTCTCTTCACTCCTCCCCACTGCTTGCTCTTCTCGCAAATAAATAAATAAAAATCTTTTTAAAAAAGTATTATTATGAACTCATGAGTGTGTGACACAAACATAAATATATACACAGATATGGAAGAAGTTAAATGTGTGTGTGTTGTATGAATTAAAAATACATGTGTGTATGTATATGCTAATACATACATGTATTGCCTAGCTCTATGAAACCCTGTGAAGCCTGAAAGGCAAGCTTTGGCCTTATAAACCTGAGATAGTGTGAATATCAAAATTAAATAGCAAAGAGTTTCAAGTTAAAACCTATTGAATAAAATGAGACTCTATGAGTGCATACTAATATAAATAAATGAGAAGGGAAGTATTCCTTATAAAAGAATGCCAACTAACAAATGTAGAAGGAATAATGGACACAAATGATTACCATTTGGCAGCCATCTTAGGGATAGTTGATATGTATTATGTATCAGTGGATGCTCTGGCTGATAGGTGGGAATATGATGAGGAACACATATTGGTGTAATTTAGAATATCTCTCCATGAAAGACCAATACAGGGGGGAAATGGTGACTTTATAGTGAAAAAAACTGGCAGCAACCAACTTGACTGTGCATTTAAGGTTAAGACTGTCCATGACAGAGCATGTCATTATGGTATGTCTCCTGATAAAGTGCACTGAAATGAGCTCAGCATCATTTCTGTAGTATTTCTGCCGAAAATGCATGGCCTAGGTCTGGTTATGAGGAAATATTGATGGTTCTATGTTGAAGATCCTTCTACAGAATCAGAGTCTTATACTTTTTAAAACTATCAAGTTCATGAGACAAGGAAATACTGAAGAACTGCTCTAGTTAAAAAAAAACAAATTAAGATATGAAAACTAAATGCAATGCATGATTCTAGATAGCAAACTGGATTAGAAAGGAAAAAGAAATTACTGGGACAGTCAACAAAATTAGAATGAAGTTTTGAGTTGGGTGTTAGTATTGTATTAATTTCCTGAGCGGAAGGGTTGTATTATAATAATTTAGGACACTGTCCTTGTTATGTGGTAATACATATTAGAATATTTAGAAGCGGTGGGTATCATGTCATTCAAAGACTCCATAGGATATATATACACTTGGACACACGTGTGTGTGTGTTTGTGTGTGTGTGTGTGTGTGTGTGTGTGTAAACAAATGTGGTTAAATGATAACAATTTGGCAGCTAGGAGACGGGGTACAGAAATTCTTCATACCAATCTTAAAACTTTCCTGTAAATTTGAAACTATTTTTAAATTAAAAAAATAAAGGAGAGGAGAAGGCCAAGCCTCCAGATGATGATGGGGGGGAAGGGGTTGAAATATTGGATGTAAATAAGCAAACAGAAAACTGATCATCTAATTGGTAATCAAAATGCTTTCTAAAACAGTAGGATATCCATTTTTGTGAAAAAGACAGGGCTAAATATACATATTTGCTCATAAATACCTAATTATCTTTGTAAGGATTTATGTTAACTGGTAAGTACCAGCATTTATCTCTGTGCTGAAGGTACCAGGTAGGAGAAAGACCTTTTTCCTTTATACTCTTCCAAATCGTTACCAAATGATTATATTACATTCTTAGAAAATTTTTTAAGTAAAACGGTGAGATATTTTTTTATATCCATTAAGTGAGCTCTATAATATTTTAAAATTACCTTCTGTATTCCTTAGTTGCAGGGAAATGATACGATCACACATTACTTGTCAGTGTAAATTGATGTAACCCATTTGGAAAGAAATTTGATACTATATGTGTTTGTGAAAATAAAATATTTATATTTTATTATATTCCCAATTTATTCCTTGAAATTTATCCTAAAGAAATAACCCAGAAAAGTGAAAGTGTGTGTGTAAATTCAATTATGTTTATTACAGTGTTTCTTAATCAGCAAAGCAGCAATAATAATAGAAGAAAAAGAAATTACACAATAGTGTAGAATTATAAAATAAATTATAGTATATCTTTTATTCAGCTATTTAAAATTATATGAAAATTTTATAGCAACTTAGAAAGATATTTGGATTATTTGGCTTTTTAAGTGAAACAAACAGACTAAAATCATATGTAGGTAATTATTAACCCTGTGTAAAAACTAATTTGTATCAGGACAAGGGTTAAAGTAAATATGGGAAAAAATGAAGCATTTTGATTATATTTGGTGGCAGAGTTTTGACTTTTTTGTTTTGTTTTGTTTTGTTTTCTATTAATGTTAAAATGTTTTACTTTGATTTTTTTTTAAGGAGGCAGGGAAGATAGAATATGTTTTAGACATATTTCATCCTAAATAACTAAAATAAAAGAAGCTTGGATATTCAAGCTTCAGTTATGGAAATTTCGATTCTTTGGGTACCTCATCAAGTGAAGCATGCAAATAATATTTCAGAGGGATGATTTGAGAATTTAACAATATAACATATGTGTCCTTTCAGACTTAAGTACTGTACAAATCTTTGTTTCAAACAAAGAGTTAGTACTGGGGAGTAAA
The DNA here is from genome assembly GCF_964662115.1 of Mustela nivalis. Lineage (NCBI taxonomy): Eukaryota > Metazoa > Chordata > Mammalia > Carnivora > Mustelidae > Mustela > Mustela nivalis. The sequence continues at coordinate 60,520,189 of NC_139028.1, read as the reverse complement.
AATATCTGAGCTTGGAGCTTTACTCCATCACTTCATAACTGTGTAACAGTCTTGAGCCAAGTTATTTACTTGCCATGTATACTGATTTAGAATCCAGTCTCATCTTCATAGGTTACTTATTCTAAAGCTACTGTAAGGAAGACTTTCCTTACCTTCCTGATTATCTCATACCTGTATTGTAATCCTTATAGAGCTGATATAACCACTTCCAGAATATTCTAAGAATCCTCTACTTTAATCCTTGCTACCATATATCTTCAAAGATGAAACTGGCAGTTGTGACATGAACCATCGAGTGTGAGTGGAGTGCTCCCTACTAAACTACAAACATCCTGAGGTCACAGTCGAGGGTATTCATTTCTGTCTTCCTTAGCATCTTGCCAGTGTTCTGCATAGAGTAACTCCTCAAAAAATGGTTGCTAAATGAACAAAGAATCTACTAGGGTTGCTTTCTTTGTGTGTATACAGAGGCACTGTGCTTAAATTTCTCAGTAAGCCAGTTTGTATGAATTAAAAATTAATCTGAAGTGCTTTCCCTCTCTCCCCTTTTCTTTTAGTTTATATACAAGAACTCTTTACCTGAAATACAGGCCAAAAGTAAAGGTAAGTTCCCTTCCTAGGGGTGCATGTGTATGCATGTGTGCATGCATGTGTGGGTGTGTTGGGAGAGGCTTGGTGTTGGGAGGATGGGTCCCAGGTGGAAGAAGGGGGTGGCGTGGAAAGGTAGTAGACAGAGTACAAACTTTGGAACCAGATGCTTTTGAATCTTGACCAGGTCTTCCACGTACTGCTTTATGACTTTGGGCAAGTCTGTTCTTTTTAAGCCTCGGGTTTTTTCAACAATAAAATGGAGCTGTCAATAGCTACATTACAGAGTTGTTTTAAGAATCTGAGATGATTAAAATGCCCAGCTCCATGCCTGACAAAATAGAAGCTTAATCCATTTAAATAAATTAAATAAAAATAGTTTCTGAGATCTGGTGCAAGTCTGGAAAGACTATGCCGTATTCAGGCTACTAATACCAGGGTAGTTGTTAGCACATCTAGCTCCATAGGTTCTTTTTCAGGCATGATATGCGGTAGTTACCTTCTTTCATTTTGCCCTAACTTGTTTCCAAACAGTTTCTCTTCGGAATCTGGCCAGTGATCCTGTTTGAGCCTCTCAGGAAGCACTGATGAATTATTCCACCAAGAAAACAAAAAAGCACCTACCATAGACCTGGCCAAATGAATAAGGAAATCCTTAAAGATCTACACATTCAAATATATTATGACCATCAGAGTAAAGAGTGACTTTCTGAGTAATGCTGCCAGTCACGCAGAGAATAAGGAATGGGGCATGTTGGATGTTTAGCTTGTGTCTTTATCTCATTGTCCTTCTCCTCCTCACCCTCACTCTAAAATGTTTTTTGTTTTTTTGTTTTTTTTAAACAGACATGATGTGTGTGTATATACTCAAATGCTGGAAAAATAAGGCTTTTCTTAACAGGTTAACAGTTTGTGTGGATCATAGGAAATTGACCTTCCCTTTTTTGATAAGGGTTGCATGTGAATTATATTTGCTTAATATTTGATTAAATAATCAAAACAGCTAAGTATCGGAAAACCCCATATCCAGATGGCCAGCTGTGGAACCGGCACTTAGCAGTGTAAGCCTTGATTTCTATTCTTGTCATAGTAACCTCATGAATGATTTTCCAAGATGAAAAATAGTTCTGATAGTTCTTCACTGTCTGCCTTCGTGCTAGTCAGTATGTCATAAGCAAGCTCCGTCCTGCTGCTAGGTTCCATACTTGCCATAGGCCAGATTTGCAGTGGGCTCTGAGGAGTCTGTGCATGGCCACAGCCAATCAGAGTGCATGGGTCATCTTATAATATTTGCGAAGACCATGAGGACACTTGTAGCATGTTATACTTCCAGCCAGTTAAGGGTGGTTTCTCAGTTTTCTTTGATCTTCGCAGATCTTTAAGTTTCACTGGTATTATGGCTAGGCAGACATGACTGGTGGTCTGGCCTATTCCCCATATTCCATCCTCTCAGCCTAACTTATTTGAAGTTACCAGTGAATATTGTTATACTCTGACTTTAAATTATGCCATCTTTTCCAGTTTTCAGAGAGGCTATGGTTATGCCCAGGGGAATGTTTCAGGTTAACTAGAGCGGAAATGATCAGGATCCTTTTTACCTAAAGCTTATTGGAATATCTGCCCCTTCATTTTTTAAAGGAAATAGATATGAGTTGAGAACAGCTCTAACTTACTTGAACTTGTAACAGAACTCACCAAAATTAAAGTGCTAAGAAATGGCAGTGAAATATCATTGTAAGGCAGCTAGTTCTAATTTAGCTTTGAACATACAACAAATTGAATCACTTTTCATAAACATAACACCTATCCGGAGTAAAAACCTGATTTGGCCCCTTTGCTGATGTATCACCGTATCTGTAGCTCCATACCATTTGGTATTTTTGCAACTTTTTCCTGCTCATGCATTATAAAATCCAGATTGTTTTTACCATATGGTGACATTGACTCAGATTAAATCCTGAAGCTACAACTTCAAAAGGAGAATCTTTTTTTCTTTTTATACAATGGTATAAAATACTGCTATCATTTCTCCAGTATGTAATAAGTCTCCTTGGTACAAATTTAAAACCTATACAAATTTTGTTTTTCTTTACCTATTAGCCTTAGTTTTAGTCAGAATACTATTTTCCTTACCTTAGTGTGCCAGCATGCCATCAGGCAGATAAGTCTGCCTACTTTTATGATCTTCCAGCAAGAAAAACACTTGCCAAAATAAATCTAAAGAACTTTGGTTGTGCCTTAAGAAAATCTAAATCTAAGTTGTTCCAACACACAGCCCGTAAGACTGTTCTTTTGCCACAAGATTCTGACTTCTGGCTACATGTCATGTGCCATCTTACATTTTTTAAGTAAGTTCATTTGTTTCATACCATTGTCTTTTTGTACTTTTCTTTCAAGATAAACTTCTGTGTAAAGAATTTATATATGGCAACAAAGACACAGCCTTCTTGACAGTGCAGCTAGGTGTGTGCCACCGAGTTTCTGTGTATCACAGTCAGATGAGGTATGGAGAGCTGCCCCCACTGGGGTCCTTTCCAGCAGCTTGCTGAATGGGCAGTTCAGCTGCCACCCCCCTGGAGTTGCTTGAGGAAGGTTGTTTAACACCTCCGTGGAGAAGCATGGGCACCACTGGATGACTTGTAATGCTGTGGCCGGTTCTTCAGAGACCCTTGTTTCTGCTGTAAAAACAGCAATGTGAAAGCAGAAACGATCTTAGAAGTGTTGAAAGGAAAGCAGAGACTGAATCCAGACTCTTAACTCTCCAAGTTAGTCTGTGCCTCTTATGTGGCTCTCCTTTTAGCGGCCTAAGTATTTGCACACTCCAGACTTTGTTTCTGTGCCATAGTGAGTATTATGGAAATACTGCTGACCTTCAGGATATCACTAAATCGAATTTATTACAATGGTTTTATTTTTCCCTTCTAGGATTATGGGTGGGCATTATAGGGTTTGATTACTACCCCCTTCCCTTTATTTTCTTGGCAGACTTCCTGAACTAGAGTATACAAAAAACCTTTTTTCTGCTGAGCAAACAATTGTTTGTTTACATATCATCTGATATGGAAGGTATTCCTCTGAGAGCCCTATACCAAAATACCTTTCAGAAAATACTGATACCTTAAGAGGATATGAAAGAAGCAGTTTGCTTGCACATCTTAATATCCTGCCATTTTCACAGAAAATTGAAAACAACTTGCCTTTTTTTTTTTTTTTTTTTTTAAAGAAAAACTATATGAAAGGTGGTTGTACTAATCTGGTTAGTCACTCTACCCACCCCTTCCCACCTTGGTGCTTTCACGAAATGTTGCCAACACCTGAAGTAATCTCTTTTATCCTCTTTTATCCATAAATTGATGATTGGTGAGAAGTTGATGAGAAACATTCATTTTTTAATAATTTAAAATGAGAACCCCAAATACTGGTACTTGGTGTAGTAGAATTAGATAAAATAACGTGGTTTACCCTAAATGCACAATTTCCAGGACTGTTAAAATAGGCTTTCCTTACACTAAGAAAGTTTTTCTTATACTAAGGAGAAGGAGGTAGGGGTCAAGAAAAGAAAAACTTTAAGTATACAACACATGAAAATCTTTAAATACCTGAAAAAACTAAGTTCTATTAAAGATTTTATTTTGGGGGCACCTGGGTGGCTCAGTTGGTTAAAGCATCTGCCTTCTGCTCGGGCCATGATCCCAGGGTCCCGGGATCAAGTCCCTCATCAGGCTCCCTGCTCAGTGGGAAACCTGCTTCTCCCTTTCCCTCTGCTGCTCCCCCTGCTTCTGCTTCTGTTCTCTCTCTCCCTTTGTCAAATAAATAAATAAAATCTTTTTTTTAAAGATTTAAAAGTCTTTTAAAAAAAGATTTTATTTTTAAGTAGTCTCTATACCCAATGTGAGACTCAGACTTACAACCTCAAGATCAAGGGTCACATATTCTACTAATTGAGCCAGCCATGTGCCCCAAAACTATGTTGTTGTTTTAATGCCAACTCCTTCAGAATTTAGCCAGTGCCCCTTAAAGTATAATGACTTAGCTTAAGGTTTTCTTATGAGTTTTCTGGGTTCCGTATTACTTTGCTCTTGAAAAAAATTTTTGCTAAGTTGAACAGTTTTAGCTCTCAATTCCACATTTACATGACAGAAGGAATTATTTTAACCCTGTGGTTTATGATGCATTACTAGATAAGTATTTATATTAAACTGATGTTTGAAAGAGAGTCAGTTACAATTGGAATTTGCAAGTATGTGGCAATTTATAGATCTACCTGTGTCTTACATTTTGCATCTTATCAGTGCCATAATATAGTTTGATGACTTTGTCTTATTTTTTAATGTCTAAAATTACAGCTTATTAACTAAATATTCAGAAGTAATGAGTAAAATTTGGCTAAAAGTTAAACCCCTTTGTAGAGGGGGCTATAAAGTGGAAAAAAAGTCACAACCCATCTGAATGAGTTAAAAAATGCTGTTTTTTAAACTGTTGGACTTCCTTTAAGAATAAGGAAACTTTTAAATGTCTAATTGTAGTTGCTAAATAAGAAGTTGGCAGTTTGCTGAGGTTTATGTGAGCATGTTGCTTGACTTAACATTTTCTCCTGTTGGGGAGGAAAAAGCCTCTCCTCTACACTCTTAAATCCAGTAGTTAGGGGCCATGAATTAAACTGATTAGCAAGAGAAAATGTAGATTTTATTCACATCTGTACTCAAAAGTGTGACTCAATGAGGCAGAATTCAGGACTCATTTGCCATCTTAATAAGGGGAAGGGAGAAAGGGCACTTAGGGGAAAACAAATGTCTTTCAGAAAAGATAAATGGGGTCTTAGGAGAAAGAAGGGAGATATGACAGTTTTGTGACAATGTCTGCTTAGTTGTGGTACCAGAAGTCCCAGGGAGATTTGTAACAGTTGAGCTCTTGGGAGAGGTTCTCCTTTTAGGCAGATAAGGAGAGTTCAGAAAAGCCTCTTCCTGCATCTGTTGACTCTCAGGTGCGCTTAGCTCAAAATAATTGTTATGCCACAGTGGTGTGTTCTGGACCCCTTTATTTCCCCGTTTAAAATTTCCCAAGGTGTATCAAGGAGCAGAAGCTGAGATAGTGGCTATGGAGAAAGGATTCAGGTTAGAAGCTGGGAGGTAAGAGAGATGCAAAGGGAAAGAAGGCTTAGATTTATGGAGAAAGAAAAGGAAAAAAACTAGTAGTTGGAGCAGATTATAAACTCAGTTTCTTGAGTTCAGAAAGCAGTCAGTCCAAATGATTTCTAGATGAAATGGCAAAGTCACGATGGCAGTGGCAATGTCACAGTCATGGGTATTTCCTGGAGCTCAGAGGACCATGTTCTGGTGAACTTCCTGAGTGGCCTAGACTGTTGGGATAAAGCCTTTCAGGATCCCTTCAGCTTGCAGGGCTTTAGGAAACAGGCAGTTCTAGTTCTTAGTGGTGCCAAGTCAGGAGGGTAGAAAAAAGTTGGAAAGGTTACTGACAAAATGCACAAGGTAGCAGGATTCGGCTTTCAGAGAGGTGAAAAGCTCAAAGACAATGAACAGGACTAGAATCTGATAATCCACAATGGTGGGCTATAGTTTTCCATTGAAACACAATTTCTCTGAAATCACCCCCACTTTTATCAAAGATAATTAAGGTATGACTATTTTTGTTTACAAAACAAATCGTCTCATTAAACTTGGCCTGATTGTTTATGTAAATGTAGCAAGGATAGTAATTGACAACATAGGCCTTCTTAAGTTTGTTTTGCTGGAACTTTTATTAGGATACTCAGATTGGACTTTTAAAAGGCTCAAGGCTAGCAGAATTTGCCATCAGACTTCACTTGCAGTACCCACAGATTCGGATGAATTCCTTCTCAAGGTCCCCAACCCTCCTGGGCCTGCCAGAAGGTAGCTTTCCTCACTCACCTATAATAAGGCTGGGAATTCTGTAAGCCAGGTGCCAGGTGGGTTTTCCAGGAAGGTTCCTTAAAGTCTACCTTTCTTTCTTAAGCCTGGTCATCTCTGATGCTATGCATACCGTTCTCATACATGACACTCCAGTCAAAGCCTAATATAACCAGTGTTTATATATATAACCTAATACAACCAGTGTTTCTAATTGTGTCCTGTTATAAGAAGAACAAATTCTTGCTGAACTTACTCAAATAACTATATTGCCATGGAAATAACATTCAGGAGGGTTTCCAAATTTTGGATGGATCAGGGAGGGAGAAAAGATAAATATTTTGTTTTTGTTTACAAAGGCATAACCTACTAAATTGCTGTAAGTATAGATAGCTTAAGAGAAAGAGGGTTCTTAAACCCAGAAAATGAAACATTAAAGAACCAGCAATATTCTGAGCAAAGGTCATAAAAGAAATCATAATCATTCTTTATCAATCTACTCAGTGCCATGTGATAAATTTGGGTTTTTCTTGATTGGGGGTTCTATGAACCTATGAACTTTTCTGTTTGTTCTAGAAATCATTAGTCCAGGGTATGATCTTAAAATTACCTAAACAATGATATCAGAAACCTGTACCCCAGAGTACATGCTCTAATCTTACTGTGGATCCCTGAGACAATCCTTTTTTGTTGAAGATTAAACTTGCAGCTGATTACAAGAATTTTCAGGAAAACATCAGAGTAAGATAATACATATGAGCGACAAAAGGCTTTAAATGGCCATGGTTAAAGATTTGATGAGAGTTCTCTATAATGTAGTTGACAAGGAAATGTAGTTGTCTCTGTGATATTTAACATTTTAAGATAACTGGAGTCATCATTGATCACATTCTACCAGGACATGGATAGCTATGACATTACAAATTTCCAATAATTCAAGAAACTGTGTCCTTTTAACAGGGGATTTTACCTCTAGTTTTGTATCCATATACTATTGACCTCATTTCTTTAAAAAAAAAAAAAAAAAAAAAAGATTGTAAATAAACACTTTCAGTCTTAGTCAGTTTGCCCACATGAATAAGGTATTCCCCCTTCTTTCTCTCCCCTCCGCCCTCTGTCCCCTGTGCTTTTCTGCAGACCCTTTACAACTTTGTGCCCATGTGGGATTTCGTCCTTTCCTCATCCTCATTCTGGAACAACCTTTAAGCAACCTCTGTGCAACTACTTGAGGACAAAATTGTTGTTCTTATTTCCTTAACAAAAACACATCTTTTATTTCTTTCAGGCCTTTGAGATTGCATCCCATCTTTATTGTTTCTAGTATTTTAGACTTACGTGGGTTGATTGGCATTCTTAGCCATTAGTAACCTAAATTTCTAAGTGAAAATGAGGAAGTCATCAATTGTGAACTGTCACATATCAGCATTTTGTAAATTAGCACGTTTATGAATGTACCACTTCAATTTCCAGAGTTGTATGTTTCTTCATAGTACAGTTTCTTAATGTGGTAAAAGAACATGTTTATTAACAGACCCAAATATCTTTAGTCAAAATAATCTTTAAGTCAGATAACAGGTCCAAATATTTTTAATCAAAAATAAGTCAAAAGTACATAAGCTTGGGCTTAGTAATTGTTTCACTATTCTATTTTATTTGAAAATGACGTAAACACAGATACAAATAACTGCTTCATCTGAAATTCAAACTGAAGGTAAAACCCTGACTTGCGACCGTAAACTGTGATATTGGATAATGAAATCGTGACATCATTGAGAGAAAAGTGGAAAATGTGTAAGAGCAAGTTTCAACAAGCTGCAGTTCTTTCCCTGATAGGCAATTAGAGCAGCTAAGGAGAAGACCGAGCACTAAAGAATGTAAGCAGTATTGGTAGCTACAGCATTTCTGCTGAAACAGACATACACTTGGCCATTTACAATAAGCAGTACCAACCCCCATTTTAATTCACTTTCAGTAGCCAGTATTATTTCACAAGACCTGCATTTATTATTAAATCCAGCAAATTAACTACCTTTTTGGATTGGCAGCTCGTGTAGAAAATGACCACAAGAGTATTTCCTCCTAGAAGACCCTAAAAACAAAAACTTTATCACAGGTGACCTAAAATAGTCCCACTCTGTTTAACTCAGCAGCTTTCAGTGTTATAGCACCAACCACAGGTCACGCTTCGCTCAACTCTTTTTCAGCCCTTCTTAACAAGACCTGCTTTGTTGCTTTAAAGACTACAACACTGATACTTGAACTAGATTTAGTCACTGGTAATTTATTCACAAAATTGTCATTAAAGAAACTTTATTTGAAACTTCTGGCAGTGTCTTTGCAGAACATCACTTGTACATTGAGTTGGAGAAGTAAGTTTGCAGAAGAGCACATTTCTTAGGGAAATCTTTAAGCACATAAATGTAGTTCACTACAGATACACATTTTGAGATCATCTGCACCTTAAAGAAAATGATAAAAATGTTTTATGATATCGTATGGCTCTAGACCAGGGGTTGGCAAACTACAGCCCACAGACCAATCCAGTCTGCAGTTGTATGGCCTACAAGGTAAGAACGATTTTTGCATTTTAAAAGTGTTGTTTAAACATACAAAAAGAAGACTATGCAGCAGAGATGTATGTGGCATATGATGGCATATGTGGCATGTGATGCTCAAATATTCACTACCTGGTTGTAAGAGTTTGCCTCCTCTTCTCTGGGCCTCCAATAAATGAACTCCGTAATGCAAGTACAGTGTAGTACTTCCCACTGCACTCGTCCGCAGGATGATTCCAGTGTATATTCATCAGAATGAAAATATTTTATACATTTAAGACCTCTCTCACTTTGTTGAATGTAATAGGATTTGTGTTTAAGTATTTCCACTATAAAATTATTTCTTCATACCAGTTTTACTGGATCATTAACGGCCTGCTCTAAGTGCCTAAACCTTTGAGTAAAATTACATGATTTTGTTTTCATTGTGAAGGGAATTACATTCCATACTGTAAAATCCAAAGATGCTAGTTAGCATTCAGTTTTTAAGTTGACTTCCGAAAAGTTGAGATCTTCTGACCATCTTTCCTCATGCCATGTAAAATGTGTCATGTGGCAGTTGTCAAGGAATTAATAAGCTATCACAGTCATGGGTTTTTGTTTTTTTAACTTAGTCCTTTTCTTAGTCCTTTTTTTAAACGAAGTGCTTTTCACAATTAGTCCTGGTTTCCTTTTGGCTTTTCTTTTTAGAGCTAAATTATTTAATACTAATTAATTAGTGAGTCTGTTTTAATAACTAGGTATTATCAATTTCTGTTTAATGTTCTGATCAGACATTGTCTACTGTCCAGCATTCCACACATTTAATATTTCTGAGTCGTTAATGTGACCAACAGATAAACTGTTCAAGCTAATATAAAGGTTCCTAGTTTCATTTCGGTGCAGATGTCTGTTCTACTAGCAATTATTTAATAAACATAGGTTGTACTGAATTTTCGCAAGGAACTAACCATTTTCAGGTGATCTCAGATCTGCTTATTCACTTTTTCCATTTGATTTGCCAATGCCACAATCATTTTTCTAGAAGATAGTAGAATTATGTATTTTTATCTAATCTGCTATAATCTAGGCTATATTTCGTTACTTCTCCAGGTGAAAGTATTAAAAATGATAACTGTTTTGAAATAAGACTTCTGGTAATGTTTTACCCTGGTTTATATTAATACATTTATATAAAGATAGGTCAGCCAGGACGCCTGGGTGGCTGTTGGTTAGGCGGCTGCCTTCAGCTCAGGTCATGATCCCAGCGTCCTGGGATTGAGTCCTGCATCAGGCTCCTTGCTCGGCAGGAAGCCTGCTTCTCCCTCTGCCTCTGCTGCCACTCTGGCTGCCTGTGTTCATTCTCTCTCTCTCTGGCAAATAAATAAAATCTTAAAAAAAAAAAAAAAGATAGGTCAGCCATGTTTAGTTGCACAGTCTGTGCACTTTACAAGTCACCCACTTGAGGGAGAGGGTTAGTGGAGGCTGAAAGCTAACCTGTGCTCAGCTTGGCAAGGTATGTGCCTTGGTAGGGTTGCATCTTGGGACACCTTTTTCCAGTTTCTAGGTGAAAGGGTCTGTCAAGGCCAGCAGCAATCCTATGGGAGGGCTCTTCTTTCTACTGCAAGCCTGGGTAATTTGCAAAGCAAAAGCTAGTTAAACATTTCTAATCTATAAATACACAGCATTCTCAACTTTAGGAGCTCCAGAGTAAACACATGAACCTTACAGCTTCACACAACAAAGGGGAACAGATCAAAACTAGAAAAATCATAATGCATAAGCCATTGTATGTCTGTAGTTTTTATCTTTGTCAATGGCCAAAGGGCCATCTGCAAGATGTAAAACATAGCTAGGACTTCCCACTTCTCACTCAGTAATCCAAACCATGGCTTTTCAAATATTAGTTTTCCTAGCCAAACCCGCTGGAATGGGAAGTTTGAATCACTGCTGACCATGTGGTAGATAGGTCAACTAGTTTCTCCTTTGTGTGTCAGGAAGGGTATATGGGTTGGGATTGCTTTAATTCTACCTCAGAGTAATTCATGCCTTTCTCAAGCCACCCTGTCACACACACACACACACACACACACACACTCTCTCTCTCTCTCTCCCCCCAAACACAGGCATCCACCATTTGAGTGAATTTCTGTGAAACTGATGAGGCTTAAATCTAGCATGCTGGGACTGGGTTTTTTCTCCCACCACCCCCCAGGTTTCTTTCTTTTTTCTTGCTTTAGCCCTGGACTGGAATACAGGTCTCCCTAGGTGATAGAGAAAGCAGGACCTGTCTCACGTGGTAAGCTGGCCTTGTCTCAGAATAGGTCTTATTCTCAAATGTGGAGAAAGTATAAAAACAGAAAGGATTCATTTCTCGAGCTTTGCTATGTGGGAACCATATGGCCCTATGCTATCCACTTAGCAAACTTTGGAATGCTGTGTCCATGTTAGATGCTAGGAGCACATGGAGAACAAGACTTCATGCCCTAACCACTTACACTCTAGTGCCCAAAAGTAACTACCAGGAACATTGGAGTGAGTATCATGGAGGGGGGAAACAGAGAGCTTTGGGAGTGTGCACAAGAGAACTAGAGCAGGTGACACTTCTCTGAGGAGGAATGTTAACTGTAGAGTGAGAGGAGTTAGGAAAAGAAAGGCCGGTAATAGCAGAGAGAGTAAGAAGTGAGTGTCTGGAGAGATGACAGATATTAAGTCATGCAGGGCTTTCTTCTCTTTCTTTTTTAAAAGATTTTATTTATTTGAGAGAGAGCGCACGCACGAGAGAGAGAGAGAGTATAAGCAGGGGGAGTGGTAGAGGGGAAAGCAGGCTTCACACCAAGGAGGAAGCCTGATGTGGGACTCAATCCCAGGACCCTGGGATCAGGACCTGAGCCAACGGCAGACACTTAACAACTGAGCCACCTAGGTGCCCCTGTGCAGGGTTTTCAAAGCCACATTGAGAACCTGGAAGGGTTGAAAATGGACTAAAGGGAGCCAGTGTGGGTGCAGGGATACCAGAAAGAAGATCAAGTATATCTGAGTTATAGGGGAAGCAGCAGGTTTGGGGTGAGTTCACAAGTAAGGTTGGGATTCATTGAATGTGAAGTCTGTGTGAGGGAAAATCCTGGTGGAGAGCTTAAAGGGAGTAAAATACTATAGATCTGGAGCTCAGCTGAGCAGTTGGGTTGAAGACAGAACTCTGAGAAAAACACATCATATTTGAAGCCATGAGAGTGGAGAAGATCATGGAAGGAAAGAAGAGGGTCTCAGACTGAGCCCTATAAACCAAACCATTGAAGGATTAGGTAGAGGAATTATGAAGGGCAGGGGCACCTCCAACCAGAGAGAATCACCACTCACTTGGAAAGGAATCTAGGGATAGGAGCCCGCGTTCTAGTTCTCAGGGTCTCTGTATGCCCAAGGCTGGGCTGTCGAAGCTGTGGCTGCTGGCAAGGCTAGCTCTGGTCCATGCAGCTTGTTGGGGGGTGGGGGGAGCGGAGAGTGGCCCTGACCCAGCACTGCACTGAGGCAGCAGGCTCCAAGGGGAGCCTGTCAGCATTAAGTCCTGACAGGGCACAGTTACAAACTTCATGTCCTTGTTGGTGTCTACAGACCTGGCTTAGGATCTTGGGCCCCCACTGAAAAGGTGTCTGTAGCCAAGTCACTTAACTTTAGATATCGGATTCTGGATTTGTAAAATGTAGGATTGTCTGAAGGGTTAGCACCATGGTGTAGCCTGAATCTAATTATAATGGGCTTTCTGAGTAGTATCCTTCCTGTGAGAATGTCCGGCCTGAGCCTGCCAGGAGTACCTCAAGTCTTGTGGACAACCCTGAGGAGTCAACCTCTCTTTCAGGTCTCTCTTCCATTGACCAGTTTGACCTGGATCAAGGGACTATCCAACTTTCCTCCCTTCCTGGTCATCAGGTGCCAGCTTGTGCTCACAGAACCTGTTTGTCTTGGAGGTGGGGACAGGTTCCTCCACCTTATCCCACTCGTTTTTCAGACTAGGGTGTGGCTGGACAAGTACAGGACTGAGACTTTTACACTAGATTAAAGCACCACCCATTGTGAAGAGGTGGGCCGAAAAGGAGTTAAGATTGTTATAACTCCACCTCTGAACGGTACACATGTCTGAAGTCACCCTGCCACACATATCCACTACATATATCTCAGTAGGACCCTGCCCCACCACCGCCCATGGCCACTCCAGAACCTTCTTAGAAAGGCCACAGTTGCCTGTCCTAAAGTCTGTTCATTTTACTCCAATAAACTTACCCCATCTAACTCTCTCACCACTTCATCCCTAAACTTCCCAAAAGACATTTCGGTTAAGGAAAATAGATGTGTTTTTAGGGGACTTAAACAAAATGAGTCATTCTGCTCACCTGGATGGTTGCTCCGTGCCAGGCCTCAGACTATCAGCCTTGAGTGCAACAGGAGTTCTTAGTCTGGGAAAAATCCAGTCAGGTCCCTCCCTAGGGCTGTTCTCTTGACCTCGTGTGCGTGTGCGCAGATTTCATTGGTGCTCTCACGTCCTTCAGCCTTCACCTGCCTGACAGTTTCCAGGAAGTCTGGACTTCCCTAATCCTCCAGCCATCTCTCAACCATCCCCATCAAAAGCTATCCTCAAGCCTCCTCCCCTTCTTTCCTTCTTCCTCCCACCACTCCCTTCCCTCTCATCCAAGTTAAAATGCAAGCATGGTATTCTAAGCCCTTTCCAGGGTACTTCTATCTTTGTACCTTCAACTCCCAATATTTACTCCAACTACATTAAACCTGGAATGTTTCCCAGACGTGCCCTGTTTATTCCCACCTCTGTAGCTCTGTCCGGGAGTGCCCTCTCCTTGCTTGCTGGCAAAACTCCTTTCCATCTCAAAGCCCATGTGGTAAATTAAATATGGCCATCAATTTTTGGAGCTCCTCCTCATCCCTTGTATCTGGGCTGCTCCTTTGACTTGCTTTGACCAACAGAATGTGGTGGGAGTGATACGATGCAAGTTCTGAAGGCGAGGCCTTAGAGGCCTTGTAGCTGCTGCCCTCACCATCTTGGAACCCCGAGACCACCATGCCATGAGGCAGCCCAGGATGAAGGAGCAGAGAATGCACGAGGCCTTGCTGTCCCCAGCTGACCCATTAACTAGAGCCACCAGAGAGAGCCCAGGCAGGCCTGGCACCAGAAGCTCCCAGGCCACCCACAGAATCTTGAAAAATAATTGAGACTGGTTGAGACTGGGGATGGTTTGTAATACAGCACTAGATAACTGATACAATCCCATCCTAATGTGAAGGCTTCCACAGCTCCCTCAGTTCCTTTCTCCAAGTTCCCTCTCTGTGTTTTGTATGCATCGCACCCCTTTTTAATTATTCAATATCTGGCTCTCCCAAGAGATGGTGAGGTCTTGAGGACCAAGACCAAGTCTGATTCACTTCTCACTTGACCACTCACAGTGATAATGGGATGAAGCCTGTGACCATTTGCCAAATACAGTATGCTCGGATGTCACTAATGTGTTTAGAAAATAGCCTGTATGAACCCTTCACATATTTCCTCAACAAAGATTTTAGAGCATATCCTATGCTTTTTAAACTTTTTAAAAATATTAATTTGTCAGAGAGAAAGAGAGCACAAGCAGAGGGAGGGGCAGAGGCAGAGGGAGAAGCAGGATCCCCACTGAGCAGAGAGCCTGATGAAGGACTCGATCCCAGGGCCCTGGAACCATGACCTGAGCTGAAGGCAGATGCTTAACGACTGAGCCACCCAGGCATCCCCAGAGCATATCCTGTGTTAACAGAACAGGTCCCCGGCCCTGGGGTTGCTCTCAGTCCAGCAGGGAGAACTGATCATGAAAACACAGCATTCAAGTGTATCCGTCAGGCATGCTGCTGGAGAGGACAAGGCAGTCATGGGTAGAGTTAACAAAACTGGAAGAAAGGGCATTTAGTTTCATCACAAAGGGTAAGCAGTCACTGTAGGAGGAAGTTTGTAGCTGTCCCCCCACTTCACCTTCCCTCCAAGGAGGAGGAGGATGTCACGGATTGGTCAGATTCAAGAATACTGAACAAAGCCCAGTCCTGGGGGTGGGGCCTCAGCATGTGAAGGCATGAGGTTAAAGGTAGGTCCCAGCCTGGGGATGGCGCCTGTCTATTTCTCTCTCAGACACTCAAGGTAAGACGGGGGCTTGGGCTGCTTCCCATTGCCGAGGAGGTGCACCTTCTCCCCCTCCCTGCACCGTTCCCCTTAGAGGGTGAAGAAAGAACCAGACGGAGGACACAGAGGGAAAGGAACCAGGACAAAGCTGCTGGGTTAGGGCTCCGTACTTGGAATTGGGGCCAAAAATAAAAATCTTGTTTGTCTGCCATATCCATTGTGCATATATTCCCCAGGAATACCTTGGGATGGTAAGGGGCTGGTGGATGACCCAGGAATCCATGTGCCATTCATCTATCTCGGCATGAAACCAGAGGAGGGAATAACCAACAAACTTTCCCTGTCCTAGGAACATGAGTAAGAAAATCCCAGGCAGAGTGAATAGCATTGCAAAGGAAAGAAAACATATGCATGGAGCAATAGATGGAGAAAGAAGTGAAGGAACAGGGTCACAAAGGAACTATGTGATCCTCCTCTACCCCATAAACATTACTGTTTCAGTTGCTAATGTTACTGTAGTGCCCACTTACTGCGTGCCATGCATGGGTCACACAAATCACCTCCTATCATTCTCTGAGCCACTGAAATAAATGAATTGCCCGTGTTCCCACAGATGAGGAATGCGAGGCTTGAAAGGGTCACCTAAGTGGCAGGTCTGTCCTCTTTAACCAGCTTGGCTATTCAGTAGCCAAGGACACACGCTAAACTGAGCTCATTGTACCAGGTTTCCTGCAGGAGGTGGTACTTGAACTGAGTCTTGAGGGACAAAGGATCAGGGCCAGTAGAGGCCATGAAAGCCCAAGGTGCAAGGACTCCAGGAGATCCAGAAGAGGGCACTGAAAAAAGGGGGAAATCCAGCACAAAACAAAATCAAAAACAAAACCATGGAGGACTGCCAAAGCTCCACAGTGTCAGCATCCTGGAGCAGGGTCCCGCCCTCAGGAACAGGACCTGGCCCAACCTTTTCTTCACTCATATCAAAAACTGGCTCTGATTCACCTTCCTGGATCAGGTTTATCAAAGTAAATCCAAGTTTCCTTGAGACAAGAATTGCTGTTGCATTGAGACTGAGATGATTTTTCTTTCTAGAACTGATTCTGGGCAGGGAGAGAGAAACTAGAGAATGCTTTTCCATTTTTTGTAAAACTAGCTTTTGTGTAGCCCTTTGGTATGGACAAAATTATTTTCTTGCTTCTGATTCCACTGAGGGATGAGTGTTGACCTTCTCAGTTTCTCAGCTGAGAAAACCCAAACCGGATTAACGACTTGACACAGTTTATGAATGCAGCTGGGACTCATGCCCAGTTATTCAGACTCCAAACTCTATTCTCATTCATTCTTTAATCTTTCATTTACTGGGGGAAAAAATGCGCCAGGCACAGGACAAGCCACTGAGCTTTATAATTAAGTAGACTTAGAGCATCTCACTGTCTCTCCTGTCTCAGAGCCTCAAATACTGAAGCATGAATATAGTGAGAGTATTTCTAATGGGACTCAGTGATTGCACCAACACTTTTGCAAGGATCTCTCACTTTTTTGGGCAGTTACTGGCACTGCCATTTTTTTTTTTAAGATTTTATTTATTCATTCAACAGAGAGAGAGAGAGCACAGAAGCAGGGGGAACAGCAGGCAGAGGAGAGGGAGAAGCAGGCTCCCTTCTGAGCAGGGAGCCCAATGTGGGGCTCGATCCCAGAACCCTGGGATCGTGACTTGAGTCAAAGGCAGATGTTTAATTGACTGAGCCACGCAGGCGTCCCATGGCACTGCCATTATTTCACCTGCTTTGTACCCGTCCTGTGCTAGACATTATGCGTGGACTATAATAGGCAAGCAGTTGAGCATAATTCAATCCAGTAACACCTCCTATGTGGAAAAGACTCAATCTGAGAATATTTATTGAGCACATACTTTGGCAAAGTATTCATTCAACACATATTTATTGGCACCTCTGATAATCATAATAGGTAATATTTACTGACTGCCTATTCTGTACTGAGTACCATGTGAAATTCTTTACATATATTATCATTTACCCATCACAGTAACTCTTAGGAGGTAGATATTAGACAGCTTGAATTAACTTGCTCAGAGCATGCAATTAGAAACTAGTACAGGCAGGGAGAGGCCTTATGGATACCAAGGATGGTGCTCTGGCTGCCAGTGAGGCCGGGGTGGGCGCTGCCAGTGTGCAAATGAAGCACCTCAAATTCCAGACAACGTGGGAGACTCATCCCGGGGCATCTATCCCTTCACCACTGATGGGAGCGATTTCCGGAGGAACTTTATCCTCACTTTGGGACTTTTTGCTGTGGGTGTTTGGCTGGCCAGAAATTTGAGTGACATTTACCTAATGGCAACTCACCCAGGGTGTAGTCAAACAGACACATAGAACCCCCTCCGCTGAACTTGAACATTCCAAAAACAGAGCCTCCCATCTGTGACCATCACAAGACTTGCCCTGATGGAAGCTGAGGTTTCATTCAGACAGGTGCCTTCCCTTCCCAATTTCCTTTTCTCTGTTGAGCCCACTCAGAACTCTGTTCTCTGGTCAGCAGTCAGGTTTCAGCCAAAGTGTTATTCTCTGTTCTGTAAAGTTCTGTACATAGCCCCTAGGTTTCTGCAGGGGTGATCTTTGCTTTTGCCCTGAGGAATAAGCTAATGGTATTTTAACAACTATTTGGAATAAAGACTGCACACAAGGCAAAAGGAAAAAAAAGAAACTAGTAGATGCAGTATTTGAACCTGGGAAACCAGCATTTTTTTTTTTTTTAAACCAGCATTTTCCACCACTATGTTGGTGGAACCCCAGGACACCATGGGTAAACAACACAGATATCATCCCTGCCCTCAAGATGCATAGAGAATAGGAGAGAAGATACACTTTAAAACAAATAGTGTTCTTGACTCCTTTGAGTTACAATAAAGCCTAGTCAGGGCCATACCTCTTCAGTGGACCTAAAGGATGAAGCGGCTGAGCAGGCATTAAGTAGGCAAAGGAGGGAGAGGGCATCCATCCAGGCAGGGGAGCTCCAAGGCAGAAGGAGCTTTGCCAGTCTAAGGCTGGTGGCCAGGGCATGTGGCTGACAATAGGAAGCCAAGGAAAAGAACATGAGTTTTGGCATGAAATCTGCACGGTTCACAGGTACTCCAGCTACTGTGGAGGAGGGATCCCCCAAGAGCACGGAAGTATGTGGAGAGACCGAGCAGGAGGCTATGTCATCTGAGCCGCAGATGCTGGTTTGGAAGAGACTGTTGATAGTGGGAATGGAAGTAGATAGGTGGAGGAAACATTAAGGTGTTAAAATCAACTGGGCTTGGGTGGGGGGATGAAGACAAGGAAGGAGTCAATCACAGTTTGGGGCTTGAACAAAAACCACAGTGGATGGTGTCACTCTGGGACAACTCTGGGGACAAAGATGAGAGTTGAGGTTACACCTGATGTGGCTGTGGGTCACCACGTGGATTTTGGAGGTCTTCAAGCAAAGGAGATAACTAGGACAGAGTCTGGGGACCTCCCACTATTAAGAGTGGAAAGAGGAGGAAATGAGCAAAGGGAATTGAGAGATATGGTTAAAAAAGGGAGGAGGAAAGGCAGGAGAGAGTGGCATCTCTGAAAGAGAGTGGAGTGTTTCAAGAAGGACAGGACCCAGTGAGTGTGAAGGGATTTCGCATGGAGTAAATACAGGAAAGGCTGTTGTGATCTGGAGTTTGTCCTGCGGGGTTCATGGAAACAGGGTTTGAACGGCAGCTGGACAGGTGAACGGAGTTAGATACACAGCAAAGAAAGCCTGATCTGGCATGTTTGGGGAACAGAAAATAATACCAGGCAGGAAGAAAAAAAAGTGGGGCCGGAGGAAGTGGAAGAGATCGTGATACCAGTGCCACTTGTTGACTGACTTTCTATGTTCATTTAATGCTCCCAATAACCCTGCAAAGTAGGAATCTACTAGCCCTTTCTTGTAGAGAACACGCAGCCCTAGAAATTGGAAGTGACTTGTTTAAGAGGATACCCGTAAGTGGGGACACTGGAAGCGGACCTGGGTCTGAGTCCAATGCTATCACCTCATGCTTCCTTGACTAGGTGGCAAGGAGGGGAAATGGATCAGAGAGAGGGCTAACAGGGATGGAGAGGAGGGAATAAGCATGGAGAGATTGGGGTGCAGCAACTCCAGGATATGGAGCGTGGATGTAAATTGAGGCTGGGGAGAGTCAGGGTTTCTGGTTGGAGCAACTGGGTGGATGGTGGTACCATTTACTGAGGTGGAAAAGCAGGATATGAAGTCACGGGAAGATGAAAATTTTAACTTTGACATGAGACTGCTGCGCCTAGGTGGCATGCGGGGGAGATGTGGGGAGAGGAAGAGATTCTGAAAGAGCACTCCGGACTGTGGGAGACGTGAGATGCTTCTGTGTACTCTTGAACTGCGTTTCCTTTGACCTTGTAGCAGCAAAGTTGAGAAGGCCTGGTTCTGGGAGAGAAGTGGGAAGGGTGCCCTTCCGCTGATGTCAGACATGACTCCTGCCTCACTTCTGACTCGGTTTCCCCCACAGATGTCTTTTCCCTGCCACAGGTCCACGAATCCCAGGGCTTTGTCCCTCTTTCTGGTGGGTTTGAGTTGGCCCTGCACCTCTGGGTCCTCCAAGCCTCCGGGTCCCAGAGGGAGAAGGTGTGGGATGGTTCTCCAGAGGCTCCCCCTGCTGCCCTTGCGGCTGTGCAGCCATGGGCATTCATCAGAGTCCCGAGGTGTGGCCAACGACTCCGTCAACGCCATGGTCGACTTCTACTTCGAGCAGCTCCCTGCATGCATCCGCAATCCAAGACTTCCTGCGGTGCCGCCACTGCCGCCACTTTCCTCTGCTCTGAGACGCGCAGACCAAGTGCGTGGGCTACCGCGCGCTGCTGCTGGCGGTCAAGTCGTGGCCCCCCAGCCACGAACGGCGCGAGCTCCTCCGCCGCACGTGGGGGCAGGGGCTCCGCCCCTTCCTGCTGGGCTCCCTGGGGTCCAGCAGGATGAGAGCGCGGGGCGGCTGGCGGCCCTGGCGGCGCTGGCGGCACTGCAGGCGCGCGAGCACAGCGACACGCTGCAGCGGGCCTTCCCCCACACCTTCCTCAGCCCACGCTCCAGCACCTGCTCTACTGCCTGGCGGAGCGCCGGCCGCGCGCGCGCTTCCGGCTCAGCCGCTGCGACGACGGCTCCGCGCACACCGCCGACGTGCTCGGCTTCCTGCAGGCGCGGCAGCCACCGGGCCGCCCCCTCCTCGCCTGCAGCTCCTGGCCCGCTCAGTGCCGGTCCGCGACGGCTGCAGCAAGTCCTTTGCGCCCCCGCGGCTCTACCCCGGGCAGGCCTACCGGCTGCCCAGCCCCGCGCGAGGCCGCCCGCCACAGCCCGCTCTTCCCCATCGGGACGCCTACAGGGGCACGTGTGTGAAGCACGCCAGCCCGGCGCCCGGCAGTCCTTCCACCCCTGCCTGCGCCGCAGCTGCGGCCTGTGCACCGCTGTGCGCCCTCGAGATGCTGCTTACGTGGGAGGCGCTGCGCGAGCCGGGGGTGAGCTGGACCCAGGTCCTGAGTATGGGTGGGCAGGGTGGGAGGGTGAGCAGCCCCCACATGAGACGCTTTCCGCGTTGAGAACGTATCTTCTCTGTTCTGTATGCCTTCTATCCCCCCACCCCCCAGCTCGGTGCACCCGAATCCGAACCTGGCTACACAATGGAATCACCAGGGTGGGAGTGGGAAAGGCATGGGGCCTGGCCCCACCTCCACAGTTTCTGACTCTGCCTGTCTGGGGTGTCCTCAGACATCTAGGTGATCTGAAGGTGCAGCTATTCGGAATGAAGCCCACTGGGCAAGGGAGGTCTGTTATCCTTCCAAACCCAGCTCCCTTGTCCCCTCCAGGAGCCTGCGGGTCTAGCTCCCGCACTGAGTCAGTGGGGGCAGTGGAGCAAGGCAGTATGAGGAGCCAGGATGGAACGTCACCTGTTGGGTGCGGTACACGGATACTACACTTATCTTAGCCAAAAGGCGGAGAAGCGATGGGGTGCAGCACACGGGTGGTCATTACCGTCATTCGCTCCGCTAGTGATGGGGCCAAATGGCCGTCAGCAGGTGGATGCCCTCCCCTAGAAGTCAGTTCACACTTGGGCCCTGGAAAGCAACCAGATCAGAGCTTGGGGGGGGGGGGGGATGTCTGACAGACTTCCTCCCACCCCGTTCTCACAACCACTCCCCCACCCCCGCAATACCTCTGCGAGGTCAAAATCCCCACTGTGCAAAGGGGGACCCTGAGGCTCACCAAGGACAGTGATCCAGGGCCATGTGGTCATTCCCAGTTATCCCATCACTGTGGTCCCCTCCACACTCACTGACTCCAGCTGATGGCCTCTTCTAATGGCCTTGCCCATGCACACCTGCCCCAACAGCACTTACTCCCAGGATGGGGAGGATGGCACGGGGGCACAGACAGGTTCCTTGTCAGGTCTAGGCCTCAGAGTTGGTCAGCCTTGGGGAACCAAGCTGGGGATTCAGGGGGGGTCAATGTGGGGGTCAGTGATGATGAAACTGTGAAAGATGTTGACTGGGAAATCGGGACAGTATTTGGAAAGTGTGTGGACGTCAATGTACAGAACTGTGTTGGGGGTGGGGAATCTGATTAGCAGCCTTGAGGGACAATGATCTAGAGAGAGTGCAGGGGTGATTGGCTGTGTTGTGAACATCAGGTAGGAGGCTGGGGGGGTCAGTGATCAGGACTCTGGTAATGGGGCGGTGGTCCTGACCGCCAGGAGCTGTCCGCCATCTTGGCAGAGCAGGAAAATCAAGGAAATGGCTTCAGGGTGAGGCAGAAATGTGTATCAAAGTCCCAGCCTGACAAGAGGGGCACAACTTCTAGGAGGAAGGAGCTCCAGTGGGAAGTCAGGAGGCCAACCAAACGCCTTCCCTGCCCTCAGGACAAGACCCATCCCTCCCCTATGGTGGACTTGATCTGGGCAGAACCACATGCAGTGTCTTGCTTTGCCTCTGCACACAAGCTCTCATCCCTTCACAGGAAATATCTTCCAACCACCACCACCATCCACGTCTCTCGAGGCATTTAGGAAGTTGCCAGCTCTCTGCCAAAATCTGCTATTCCCTCCTTCCTGGGCGTATACCACTGCCTGGAAGCCTACACTGCCCAGCTTTCGTTGCAGTTCGCCATGACCCTGTGAGCAGGCTTTCTTAGATAACTGCTTGTGGACACCATGAGGAGCACACCTGAACCCTGCCTCACCTGGGCTCACCTCCCTGGATTAGCCCAGGGATGGCCCTGTGACCCAGCTCTGACCTCACAGATGAGGACAACACTCCAGGGATCCAAACAAAGAGCTGCTCTACCCAAGATGTCAATAGTGCTGAGGTTGAGAAAACTCTTTTCCTCTCTACAAGGACCTGGAGTCAACCCTGGATCTCTGACAGGCCTTTACCCAACTCCTGATGCGGTAGCCAACTGCCTCAGAGGTCACCTCAGCTTGAGTGTGCTGCAGCCACACCTCAGGCCTGCCTTCCCAACCATGCTCCCATTTCAGGAAAGGGCTCTATCATCTCCTGACTGGTCCAAGCCAGAAGGTGGGCGGTGAAGATGCATCTCGAACTCTCCTTCTCCCTCATAGCCCATCTGGTTCTCCACCAAGTTCCATTGATCCAAAATAGCTCTCCATTCAGTTCCTTCTCATCTGTCCATCTTCTTCTCCATGGTGCCAACTCTCACATGGGCCAGAGCCACCTAGGGATCCATTCTCTACCCCACAGTAGCCAAAAGCCAGACCTGGTCATCAATTGGCCCCTCTCAAAATCTACCCCTGTTGCCCTTGGATAAAGAGCAAATGCTTTTCCCTGCCATCAGGACAAGGCCCATTCCTCCCCTATGGAGGAATCTGCATTCCTTTGACCCCTCCAGCTTTATTTCTCCCCACTCTGCTGGGGCCTCTTGAGGTTTGGTGCATTCTCTCTGGCCCCGGGCCTTCCACCATGCTGCTTCCTTGCCTGAAACATTTTTCTACTCTCGCTTCATTTTTTAAAAAGTATTTTATTTATTTATTTGACAGAGAGAGAAAGAACACAAGAAGGAGTGGCAGGCAGAGGGGAGAAGCAGGCTCCCTGCTGAGCAAGGAGCCCAATGGGGGACTCCATCCCAGAATCCTGGGATCATGACCTGAGCTGAAGGAAGATGCTTAACCCACTGAGCCACCGAGGCACCCCCCCTGTCCCACCTCTTCCCCACCCCTACTCCTCTTCCTTCATCTGACAGAACCTTCAGATGCAAGGTGAAACGTCACCTCTTTGGAAAAGCGCTTCCCAACCCACTAGTCCTGGGGCACAGGATTTCTCAACAGGATGGGTCCTTACACTCTACCTTGTTCTAGCTCTGAATTCCCCAGAACTCTTGTATCTGCATTCCCACTGCGGTGACAAATTACCACAAAGCCAGCTGCTTAAGCCCATGCAGATTTATTCTCTTACAGTTCTGCAGGTCAGAAGTCCAACACAAGCTTCACTGACTTAAAACCAAGGTGTCAGCAGGACTGTATTCCTTTCTGGAGCTCTGGGGTGAATCTCCTTTCTTGGCCTCTTTCACCAGTTCTGAAATTGCTCCTCCTGCTTTTAGGGACCCTTATGATCACATTGGGTCCATTTGGATAATCCACTAGAATCATCCAGGATTTCTTCCTATCTTAAAATCAACTTGTCAGCAACATTCATTCCCCCTGCAACCTAAATTCCCTTTTCCCTTGTAACCTAAACTATTTGTAAGCTCCAGGGTTGAGGGTGTGGACATATCTTGGGGGTCGTTATCCTGCCTACCAGTGCCTAATAAATATTTGTTCAATACGTGAACAATGATTAAATAATCAACTAAAACTAATAAGTGAACTAATGTTCTCCCTTCACACAGACCTCCCTGAGGCAGAGTCTCAATGCTGGATTCCCTTCTCCCTAGGGCTTGTAACAGACGAGAAAACCAGAATGCTGAGGCCAGGATTGGACACCTTCCTTATTTACTAGAAAGTCTGACTTCTGTGCTTTGACAACTTCCTCCTGTTTTCCTGACAAGCAGATGGACTATTCCCCATCGCCCCTTTACAAGTAAAGAGATTAAGACTCGGGAAATTTATAGCTCAGAAGGGTTAGAACTCTGTAGTTATGGGCCTGCTGTGTCACTCTGGGTCCTGGTCATCCCTTCTCTGAAGCTGAGCTGCTCTTGTCACCAGGCCCAGTGAAGACCAGCGTCCGGCAGCGCCCTGGCACCCCCTCGCGTCATCTGGTCCTCAGGCGTGCCCAGCTACCACTCACCCCGCCGGCTCTTCAGGCTCTTGCGCCCCACAGCCGCGAGGGGGCGCTCCTCGCACACCGTTTCTGCGGGGAGGCAGGCGGCGGCGTCCTGGATCGGTGAAATTCTGGGTCACGGGGGCGGTGCTCCCAACACCGTTACCCCACCAGTGCTAATTGACAAAGACCACATGAGCAGAGAAAACGATGGGCTTGTCTCACAAACGCGCTTGCGAAATCCTACATAAAATACCAACAGACGCAGCGTGACAACATGTAAAAAAGGTAAATGTATCAGCATCTGGATGGGTTTATCCCAGAAATTCCAGGTGGGTTTATTTAGCATTAGAAAAGCAATCGCGGTGAATGGATAGAAAAGGAAGATCTGTCAGTGTGGCACTCAGATCAAGAGGAATGTATCTCTGGTGCAGGAGAAAAAAAATGGATAAAATTCAACACCCATTTGTGACTCACTCACTCCCTTCCTTCTTTCCTTTTTTTTTTTTTTTTTTTTTTTAAGATACAGAGAGAGAGCGTGAGCTGGGGAGGGGCAGAAGGAGAGGGAGAGAGAATCTCAAGTCAGGTCGGTGCTCAGCAGGGAGCAGTGATGGGACTGGATCTCTCCATCCTGAGATCATGACTCAAGCCCATATCAAGAGTCCGTCACTTAAGGAGCAACCCAGGTACCCCAGCCATTCATGACTTAAAAAAAAAAAATTGTTTTTTTCTTTGTAAAAGGTGAAAGCATTTGAAAGCATTTCCTTTAAGATTTGGAACAAGATGGGGCGCCTGGGTGGCTCAGTCCTTAAGCGTCTGCCTTCAGCTCAGGTTATGATCCCAGAGTCCTGGGATCGAGCCCCCGCATCATGCTCCCTGCTCAGCATGGAGCCTGCTTCTCCCTCTCCCTCTCCCACTCCCCTTGCTTGTGTTCACTCTCTCACTGTGTCTCTCTCTGTCAAATGAATAAATAAAATCTTAAAAAAAAAAAAGATTTGGAACAAGATTAGATGTACCCACCATCACTTCTGTTCTACATTGTTCAAGACGTGAGAGCACAGCAGGAAGACAAGAGAAAAATTCAAAGATATAATGACTTGAAAACAGAAAGAAAACAATCAAAACCTCAGAGATCTGCAACCCTATCTGCAGTTTCCCGTCTCTATAACAAACTAATGCCATACTCCTTATCTGAAGTGAAATTTGTGCATAATTTAATCTCTCACGAATATATTTTCCAAAAAAATCACCATAATCCTTTAATTTTAATATTAGATTAATAAAATACTTTAAAATTATATGAATTGTAATGTGTAAATTCTTGGGCAAAACAAGAAAAAACAAAAAACCCCTTACAGATCTCTAAACTAGGGGGTAGTACACCTCATTGAGAACCAACATACAAAAATCAATTTAATTTCTATATAGTAGTAAAAAGGGGTCAGGAAAAGTCATTTTTTAAAAAAGTACCACAATAATAGAGGGGCACCTGGGTGGCTCGGTTGGTTAAGGGACAAGCCCCTCGAAGTCCCTGACTGCCTTGAATCCCTACCCCAACCAGGGAACAGGGATTATCATCATCCCCACTGGCCAGATGTGGAGACTGAGGCCCTGGTAGGAGAGTGACCTGCTTAAGGTCACACCAATCGTCAGAGGGAGGAAAACCTTCTGGGTCCCACCCATCTCAGAAGCACTGGGAACTGGGACACAGGGTGGTGGCAGCAGCCCTCTGAGGCAGGAGGGGAGGGTGGATCTCCAAGTTCAGGCCCACCTCAGCTTCCTCACCATTCCCCTTTCCTGTTCTCTTCCCAGCCCTCCACCCATTCAATTCCAGAACCCCACCTGGATGCCCCCCCTCCCCTGCCCCTGGAGGCCATGGAGGTGGGGGGACTGCTAATCTCTCCATGTTAAATCAACATTAAGCCGGCCCCTCTCCACCCCGGAACAGTCATTTACAGAATTATGCTGTAGTGCTCATGACCCTCTTCTTCCCTCCTGCCTAGACTCAGCCTGGCCTTTGAGTAATGAACAGGCTCATTAACATAATTTTCCCAGTAGAAGAACAGTCTTTCCAGAAGGTCAATTCTGATGCTCTCCAAAACCCAGAAATGACATTAGTTTGTCAAATGTCATCCTTTATTCTTGTCTTAAAAGTCTGAAGCAATAGAGTAGGAGATTGGATTTGTATTTCAGAAAATTCATTCCTGCTGCAGTTGAAGGGATCTGAGGGGAAGGAGGGGATCCTGAGGAGAGTGAGGAAATGGGGAGCAGAGGAGTAAGGGAATGCCTGACCTGGGAGGGAGAGAGGAGTAGAGAGAGTCTAGAGGTCATGGCAGGTAGAATGGGACTTGGAGTTTGGAGTGCGAGCAGAAGGCACAGGAGGAAGCAAGGCTGGTTCAGGTCTCACCCAGGAACTTGAACTTCACAGGCTTGGTGGGAAGAGTCAAGGTTTTTATGAGGGTGCTCTGGGCTTTTTGGGAAACAGTCTGGCCGTTCCTCAAAAAATGTCACCTGGAGTTACTCTATGGCCCAGTAATTCCATTCCTAGGTATATACGCCAAAGAACTGAAAACACGGGTTCGTCCAAGTATTTCTACATGAATGTCCACAGCAGCATTATCCATAATAGATCCAAGGTGGAAAAATACCAAGGGTCCATCAATAGATGAATGGATAAACAAAATGCAGTATATACATACAGTGGAATATTATCCAGCCACAAAATCGAATGGGTGTACTGACGGATCCATGCTATAACATCCACGAACCAGGAAAACATTCTGCTGGGTGAAAGCAGCCAGACCCCCAAAGCCACCCATTGTATGATCCTACTTGTATGAAATGTCCAGAAGAGCAAATCCATAGAGACAGAAAGTAGTTTCATGGTCACCAGGAAATGGTGGAGGCAAGGGGAGCAACTGCTAACGGGAAGATGAAAATATTCTAGAATGAGATCATGGTGATGATTGTACCATTTTGCAAATAGACTAAAATCTACTGAATCTTACCCTTCCAAAGGGTGAGTTGTATGGCATGTAAAAAAATGGTATCTCAATAATAACACATTTACAAAGTTGCGGTTGGAGACAAAGCACTCTCTCAACTTCCCTGCTCTCCCACTCCCTTTTCCTGCTCTCTCCACCCCTTCCCACCTGCCCCTCAGGAACCAGTCTCCGAAGACTGTCTGTCCTTCATGTATTTCCTTTGCCCAAATGAGCAGATCCCTGTTTGTCTGTGTGGGGGTTTTTTTTCTTTCAAGATTTTTAAAATTTATTTGACAGAGATCACAAGTAGGCAGAGAGAGAGAGGGAGAAGCAGGATCCCTGCTGAGCGGAAAGCGGATGGATGCTGGGCTCGATCCCAGGAAATTGGATTTGTATTTCAGAAAATTCATTCCGCTGCAGTTGAAGGGATCTGAGGGGAAGGAGGGGATCCTGAGGCGAGTGAGATCTTGAGATCATGATCCTGAGATCATGACCTGAGCTAAAGGCAGAGGCTTAACCTACTGAGCCACCCAGGTGCCCATTCCTGTGTGTGTTCTCTTCTTTCTGATATGAAGAGCAGCATATTGTATAGACACTCTTTTGGCCTTTAATTTTTTCTCTTAATAGTGTGTCTGGAATTCATGCCATATCAATTCAGAGATGGTCCTATTTAATTTTTTTTAATTTCTTTTATTGTTTATTTTATTTTTTATTTTATTTTATCATTTTATTTTTACAACTGCCAAGTACTTCTTTGCATGGCTGGGCTATAGTGTATTCAACAGTCTCCCATGTGTGGTAGATTGTTTCTAAGATTTTGCAATTAAAAATAATGCTTCAACGAAAAAACTTTTGCATATGTATTTCCACATTGCTGGAGGCCTGTCTTCAGGAAAGATTCGTGGAAGTGGAATTCCTAGGTGAAAGCGTAAGGACATATTTAGTTTTGTGAGGTATTGCCAAAGTTCTTTCCAGAAGGTTGCGTCAATTTGCATTTCCATCAGTGAGGTACATAAATGTATTTGAATGCCTGTTTCCCCACAGCCTTGCCAACAGAATGTGTTGTGATATTTTTCATTTTTTGTCAGTCTGATAGGTGAGAAATGCAAGCTTTTTCAGAGTTGTTTTAATTTGCCTTTCTCTAATTCTAAATGTCCTTGAGCATTTTTTTCCTTATGTTTGAGGGCCATTTTTTCAAAGACTTTATTTATTTGAGAGAGAGGCAAAGCAGGGAAGGTTTGGGGGGGTAAGGGCAGAGGAGGAGGGTGAAGCACTCAGCAGGGAGCCTGGCCTGGGACCAATGACCCTGAGGGCCATTTTTTATGGCTTTTCTGGTGAATTCTCTGTCCTGCCCTTCCCCTCATTTTACTGTTGGATTTTTGGATTTTGTCCCTCAACTGTGAAGAGTTCCTTATGTATTAGGGAGAGCTGCCCTTTGTGGTATAATGTTGGGAATATTTTCTTCCCATTTTTTACTTGTCTATGGACTTAGTTTATGGTGATTCGTGTCATGCAAAGTTTGTTTATTTCTATGTAGCCAAATTTATCTGTCTTTTCTTTTATGGCCTCGGAGCTTTGAATCGTCATGGAAAGCCTTTCCCAACCATGACACTTGAAGAGGAAGTCACTTGTGTTTCCTTCTGGTCCTTGTGTGGTCCCAGTTTTACACTTAGAGCCTGAAACCATGGAGTTTATTCTTTTTGTTGGGTGGGGTGTAAGATATGGGTCTATATTTCCCCTTTTCCAAATGGCTACCCAGTAGCATTTATGATGAAGTCCATCTTCAGTATGTAACAAAGGTGCACCTCAAATCACTGGGATAACAATGTATTTAGGTCTGTTTCTAAATTTTTTAGCTAACTGCAATTTGTCTCTTCATGCACTAGTGTCACCCATTTTTAATTACAGAAGCTTTTATTGTTTTAATGCCTTTAATTTTTCATAAGTAAGCTCTACGTCCAATGTGGGGCTCAAACTTATAGCCCCTAGATCAAGAGTCACATGCTCTACCGGTTGATCCATTCAGGTGCTCTGACATTTTGAATGTCTGGTAAAGCCTCACAGATTTTCTTTTCCAGTGTTTTCTTGCCTTTCTTGCCTATCCTTGCATGTTTATTTTTCATATGCTGTTTGGCATCAATTCGTCGATCTTCATAAAATAGTTTGCCATTACTATTTTTTTTTTAAGATTTTATTTATTTATTTGAGAGAGAGAGAGCACAAGTAGGCAGACTGGCAGACAGAGGCAGAGAAGCAGGTTCTTTACTGAGCAAGGAGCCTGATGCAGGGCTCGATCCCAAAGGTAGAGACTTAACTGACTGAGACACCCAGGCACCCAATTTGCCGTTATTTTTAATGGCCATATTTTAATTTGCATTGAAACTACAAATTAACATAGGAAGAACTAACATCTTTACAATGTTGAATCATCCTACCCAAGAGCAGGGGATGTCTTTTCAATTGTTCTTCTTTAGTGTCTTTCAAGAATGTTTTGATTTATCCTCATATAGTTTTTTTTTTTTTTTAAGAGTGGTTACATTTCAAAGACCTTTAAAACATATTATTTATTTATTTATTTATTTATTTATTTATTTATTTGAGAGAAAGAGAGACAGAGAGAGAGCACACAGCAGGGGGAGCAGCAGAGGCAGAGGGAGAAGCAGGCTCTCCACTGAGCAAGAAGCCACGCACAGTACTTGATCCCAAGACCCCTGGATAGTGACCTGAGCTGACAGCAGATGCTTAACTGACTGAGCCACCCAGGCATCCCTCCTCATATAGGTTTTACATGTTTCTAATTAAATTTGTTCCTAAGCATTTAATCTTTGTTGTTATCACAAATAGGTTTTCTGTACTATTAGGACCTTTGTTTATTGTTTTTCTATATACAAAGTTTTTTTAATTTTATATTTTAACTTTACATTCTGCTACTTTACTGAACTCTTCTACTGTTCGATTTAGGGTTTTTTATTTTATTTTATCTTAAAGATTTTATTTATTTATTTGTTAGAGAGGCAGAGAAAGAGAGAGAGAGCATGAGCAGGGGGAGGAGGGGCAGGCGGCCCTCCACCAAGCAAGGAGGCAGATATGGGACTCAATCCCAGGACCCTGGGATCATGACCTGAGTCAAAGGCAGATGCTTAGCTGACTGAGTTATCCAGGCATCCTTTGAATTAGTTTTATCATCAATTCTCTGTGGTTTTTCAGGTATAATATTTTGTCATCTGCAAATAGAAATAGTTTTATTTCTTCCTAACTTATTGTCAGGCCTCCAACTGATTTCTTTTGTCTAATGGCGTTAGCTAATACCTATGTGGAATAGTGGTGGACCAAATGGTCATTCTTGACTGGTCCCTGATCTTCATGGAAATATTTCCAGTGTTCCTTGATTATATAAGATGCTGGCTTTAAGACTACATTTTATCATTTGAGGAAATATCACTCGCTTCCTATTTCACTGAGTATTTTCTATCATGAATGGGCATTGAATCTTGTTAAAGGCTTTATTGGCATCCATAGAGAATATTATATGATTTTCCTCCTAGATTCATTAATATGGCACATGTTTATTATGGGTTCACTTGGGTCCCCCAAAAGATGTTGAGGTCTAACCTCCAGTACCTCAGAATGTAACCTTACTTGGAAATAGGGTCTTTTAAAAGGCGATCAAGAAATGAGGACATTAGGATTGACCCTGATCCAATATGCCTTGTGTTTTTATCAAGAGGGGAATTCTGGACACAGAGATGGACACACACAGAGAAAACACATGTGAACATGAAAATGTAGATCAAGGTGTTGTGTTTACAAGGCAAAAAATGCCACAGATTGCCAGCCAACTGCTAGAAATGAGGAGGAAGGCACAGAACAGATTCTCCCTCACAGCCCTCAGAAGGACCCAACCCTAATGACACCCAATCTTGGATTCCTAGGCTCCAGAACTCTGAGACAATACGTTTCTGTTGTCTAAGCTGCCCAGTTTGGGGTACTTTGTGATGGCAGCCCTAGCAAGCTAATGCTATTAACAGATTCGCTAATGTTAAACCAACCTTGCATTCCTGGAATGAATCCCACTTGGTTCTAGCTGGCTCTTAAGAAAATCCAGGATACTAGCAAAATATAGACAATGTTTCAGAGAGTTCTGGTATTAAGAGCAACTGAAACATCATCTTGTCCTCTGTGTCACCATTTTCCATGTGTCTGCTGGAAGCCCATTGTGACCCTCCCATTTCCTGTACTCTTGGGAGAATACCGTTAGCGACTACTCCCAATCTGAAAACTCTGTCTGACTCATCTCTCTCCCTACAGTCCTTGGCCTACAATCCCTGGCTACAATCCTCTCTACAGCCCCTTGTCTAGATGGGAGTAGGGGAACTGGTCGACATGGTTATTTGAATCCTTTCCCGCCAAGACACCAGCCACTCCCCATGCTGGGGTGCTTCCTCCAGGCTTCTCAAACAAAAGCTAGCCAATTAGATCTGCTGAGATTTTTGAAAGAAATTATTTTTATTGTAAGAGCTTCTTCTGGGAACCCTTGTTACACACAGGAGCAGTCAAGATAGGGGTGTTCTGGACTGGAGCAGAGAGGACTCTGTGCCCAGGCTCTGGTGAGATGGGGGATATGGAGACCCACAGAACTATGGAGAGAGCGGTGGGTCAACTTTAGGGGACAAAAGACTCTTCAAAGAGGAGTTGGAAGAGCTGCCCTGTGAGGGAATGAGCTCCCACTTATAGGGGGATGCAAGCAGATTGGCTTGCCAGTCAAGGGGTCTAGAGAGGCAGCTTTTCCCTGGGGCAGAGAAAAGGAGGAGGAGGGCACAAGAGTGGAGTCAGACAGGGTGGGTGTGGATCCCAGTTCTACCATTTCCCAATTGTGTGACTGGGGCATCTCCCTGAGGCTCATGGGTCTAATGAGGGCTCCTGCAGAGGCTGGCTGTGAGAATTTAATGGGAAAAGCACCTACACAGCAGGTCCCGTGATGGCATCTGTCGATGACTCAGTTTACAAAGACTGAGAGCCACTAAAGCCCCAGTAGAGCCCCACCCCTTCCTCAAGCTTGCTGGGAGACCAGGTTCTTCCTGGCTTGTCTGCAGGCCATACACAACAACCACCCCCACCCCGTCCCACCCCTACAAGAGCAGGGCCAGTGCCTCCCCCAACCCCCAAATGTGATAGGCGCCCTGGACGGGTCACCGTCTCTCTAGGCCTCTCTCCTCATCTGTCAGAGAAGGTAGGTACTGCCAGGGATGGGCTCAGAGTGGGCCCTTGCAGTTCTGACTTTCTGGAATGCCTAGGCTTCTAACTAATCATGTGTACATATCTCTGCTTCTCAGGACCCAGTGTCTTCCCAGAATGAGGGGGTTGGATCAGATGAACATAGCATCAGCTCTACTGTGCCGAGCACTCTGAGCCAGGGCCCCTTCTAGGGGCTTCACAGGAATGTTGCATCCCCTGTGATATGAAGGCTACCAGATTGTTTCTGTAGGGAGGTGACAGAAGCAGAAAGATGGGTGACTGGGCCTGGGTCCTACCACCGATGGGAGCCCAGGCAGTGACTTCCGAGCTCAAGCTTGGATCAACACATGACACTTCATGGTGGTTCCAACGCTCTGAAAACACAAGGGGACCCAACATTCACTGTTTTGCAGACTGAGGCGAATGTTTTCTCAGACATGACTGGGCACCGTGCATGACTGGCAATAGGGGCCTGACGATTTGCCTGGAGGGGACCATCACACATTTCCCCAAGAAGCCCAGTTTACAGGCAGGAAAGGGGACAGAGGACTTGCCTGGATCATGCAGCCAGGGATGGGCAGAGTGAGCACTGGAGCCGGCTGGCCTGGCTTCCCCTAGTATTACTATCTTCTCCAGAATCAGCCTCAACCTCCCAGGGAGTCGAGGCTCCAACACGTATTATAAGAGAGGCTTCGAGAGGTCAGGGAGGAAGCACAAACAACTGGGTGGGAACGCCGAAGAAGGGGGGGTGGGGCTTCAGAGTGAGGAGGTGGGGGTGGGGCTTGGTGATGGAGGCCCTGGCTCTGGGGGCCTGATTATCAGCACTTTCCTCCTGGAGAGGGAAGGAAGAGCGTCTCAGACCGCTGCCGCGCTGCATAAACAAGGTCTAAGGGTCGGGGAGGCGGCGGCCTCGAGCGGAGCCCTGAGGGTCTGGGGAGGCGGCAGCCAGGACACAGGCCGAGCAATGGGGTGTGAGTGGGGAAGTCAGTCACAGAAGCTGTTTTGAAACAATATTCTGAGGGTGGCCTGTCATCATGGCTGCATCTTTGGAAGTTCCCTTGCATGGACAGGGACGGCACGGAGGTGGGGAGTAGGTAGGGGGGCAGAGGAGGCGGGGCTGGAGCTGCATTCCGGGGAGAAATATCTAGGAGGCTTGGGACAGAGATGGTGCTGTGGTGGCCGGACAGTCCGAGTGCCAGAGACGTTGATGAGATAATTAACCGAAACTGAGAACCCCGGTGAGTGGGCCGGAGTTTCTCCATCTGCAAAGTGGGCTGGCACAGATCAGGCTGGCAGGTCTACCCGGAGCCCTGCGCCCCTACTGTGTGCCGCGGTTGGGCATTTCACAGACCTTCTCAACCTTACTCCAGAAACATGCCGCTCCTGCTGCAGTCCTCTTACAGCACGCGTAAAGGCACACTGTGCGCTTGGGGCCAGCTCTCCGCATCAGGGTGTGCCTTCCGGGGCTCTAGATTCCTCCTCCTTGTCCGGAACCTTGGAGATGGGGAAGAGAGGGGCACGCGCCCCTTCAAGTTCCTCATTTCCCAGCCCTCTGTTTGAGCCCTGGCATGGCTGTCTACAAGATGCATGCCCTAAGCTCGGCCGGCCTGCAAGTCTTCCGCGGAACTGGCAAACAACCCTCGGGCACACCTGGGCTCGGCCCTGGGGTGGGGGGCTCCCAGAGATACACAACGGCTGACAGTGCGAAATTGGGAGGGAGGGAGAGCGGGGACCTGAACAAGCCAGCCGCGCTGGCCCAGAGTCCCCCTCCAATCCCGGAGCGGGAACTCGGCGGCCACTTCCCCGCCGCTTCGCCCCGCGGCAAGGCGCCAGTTCGCCTGCGCAGCAATCCTGGCCCGCCCGCTCCGCTGGAGACCACGCCTCTGTCCCCAAATGGGCGGAGGCCGCGGGGCGGGGCGGGCCGCGGTCGGGGAGTCCGAGCTCGAGCCCCCGCCCCAGGCCAGCACCGGAGGGATCCCCGGCCGGAGCGGGAGGCCCGTGCAGTCCGGCTTCCCGTGCTCGCGCGGCGCCCACCGTCCGAGTCCTGCCCGAGCGGCGGCGGCGCGGCAGGTAGGAGGCGCTGCGCTGAGGGAGGCGTGTGCGAGCGCGCGTGTTCGTGTGTGTTTCGGAGGTGTGTGTGCGGGTGCAGCGCCGGCCGGTGCGTGCCCGATGAGCACGAATCGGTGTGAGGGTGTGCATCCCGCAGGCAGGGGAGGAAGAGGTGAGCGCGGGCCTTGAGGCCCCAGGCGGGGGCGGGGGGTTTCCACGAGCCTCCCCCGCCCCCAGGGCTCCTGCCCACCGCCATCCCCACCTCGCGGCCGGGGGCCTCTTTTACCTCCTCCTCGGTGGGTGCTCCGTAGCCAGATTCTTAGTTCCGACGCGCTGAGGTTTAACCCTTCCCGACTTGACTGTCGCTTCTCTTCCTCACAATTACCCTTTCCTGTTCTTTTCCCAGCCTTCCTCCGTGGGTTCAGTTCCGCAACCCCACCTGGATATTCCCCCAGCCCCGGCGCTGGAAGCTTGGGAAAGGGCAGGGCCAAGGCCAGTTCCCTTCCCGACCCTCCTGCCAGGTTGGATGGCGGCCTTTCTTTCTGGGCTGCTGGGCTTGGATGTGTCAAGAGGGGGCCGGGGGAGGAGGGGAGATCTGGGAGAGAATGGATCTTGGGCTTCTCTGATCCTGCTCCTACCCCTGAGAGTTGGGGACCTGGGGAGACCTGCCTGGGGTCCACAGCTGAAGTAGGACAGCAGATCATGAACAGGTGCCAAGTCTGTCCAGGTTTCACTTCCTGGAGGGATTCAGCCCCGGGGCCCTCACTGGGATGAGGAGGGTAGGGTCGAGGGGGCAGTGAGCCACCTTGTTTCTCAGGGCTCCTAAGCCAGAATTTGAAGGTGGGTCAGCTT
The DNA here is from genome assembly GCF_964662115.1 of Mustela nivalis. NCBI lineage: Eukaryota > Metazoa > Chordata > Mammalia > Carnivora > Mustelidae > Mustela > Mustela nivalis. The sequence goes on along the minus strand of NC_139028.1, from coordinate 60,484,609 downwards.
GGCTCTCAAGTCAGAATCTTCTTCCTGTACTAGCGTTGGAGAGTGAAGTGCTGAGGCCAAGTATTCCTAATATCCTGGGGTGGGTGGTTTGGGTAGGCTTCCTGGAAGAGAGGGGTTTGAGAGTAGGGCTCAGCCCACCCTCAGTGTGAGGCCTTGTGAGGGAAACCACTGTGTTTTCCTGAAAGGATTGAGACCTCTCAGGATCTTTTGGTCCTGGTCCCTGCTCTGGTCCCCAGAGTCCTGGAGTAGGGGTGGGGAGGCCTGGCTGCTGCTCCTGGCTGAGGAGACTGGGTTGGGTCGGGTGGACCCAGCTGCGCCTGCTTAAGGTCAGACCAGAGCTGGGTGCCAGGATAGTAAGGTGGGGTCATTGCCAAGTGAGCCTCCCTTCGACTGGTGGGGCATGTGGGTCAACCCCAGGGCAGGAACCTGCCTAGGAGCTGGCGGAGACTACCCTGAAGATACAGTGGTGCTGGTTCTCAAAGGCTGAAAAGTTCACCAAGCAGAAGAGAAAGGGCGGGGCACTGCAGGTCCAGGGAGAAGGCCTGGGTGGGTGGGGGGGTGGTCGTTAAATGGTCTGATGTGCATCTGAGAATTGTCCCCCATCTTCGGCTTTGTGATGGTTGAGTTACTGTGGGGGCCAGCGAGGAGGAGGACTCAGCAGGCAGAGGCCCCCTCCCCACTCCCCTGCCTCTCCTCTGCCCAGCCCCCCACCCAGGGCTATGTTTGGCCTGGAGAAGGGGTTCTGATAGAGATTCCCCTTGCAGGGGTGCTGCGAATGAGAGGATGCACCAGGGCTGCACAGGGACCCCCGTGCAGAGGGAGTGTGGGTCGAGAGCCCCTTTTGAGATGGGGCCGCCACTGGGGGAAGTCAGTGAGATGGAAGTTGGCTGTGGGAAGACTGTGGGCTCTTGGGGTAACATTCAGTACCCTGCTTCCAGGCCTTGGGCTGCTTCTGCCTTCCCCCACAGGCTTTCGGGACAGCCCTGAAGCTCTGGTCCCTGAACAGGATGCCTTCTCGGAGCCCTCGAGGGCACCTCAAAGCCTCTTTCCACCACCTCCTACCTGTAGGGCCTGGCCTTGTGTGCGGGCTTCTCTGAGACTGGCTCTGCCCTTGCCTGTGTCCAGGGATAAATGCTTCCTAATGATAGGGATTCAGGACGGTGGTGATGAAGGTAGATGGTGTCACTTGAAGTATGTATGCAAACTGGTGTTTGATAGCCATTATAATTAATAGTACAGTTGATCCTTGAACAACATAGGTTTGAACTGCATGGGTCCACTTGTATGTGGATTTTTTTATAATACAGTACTGTAAATGTGTTTTCTCCTCCCTATGATTTTCTTAATAACATTCCCTTTTCTGTAGCTTAGTTTATTGTAAGATTACAGACAAACAAGATATGTGTTAATCAGCTGTTTATGCTATTGGTAAGGCTTTGGTTAACAGTAGGCTGTTAGTAAAGTTTTGGGGGGAATCAAAAGTTATATGTAGATTTTTGACTGGGGGGATCGGTACCCCTAATGCCTACCCCAGCCCCCACTGTTGTTCAAGGTCAACTGTAATTAACTGTTGCTATCACTTAGTGCCTACTTCCCTGAGGGATACCGTCCACAGTAAAGAGGGGCCAACTTTGGGAGAAGGGTAATAAGAAAAGGGTTTTCTCCCTTGGAAGTAGAAGTGCCCCTGCCCCTCCCCCCTTCATGGAGTGAGGAGAGCTATGAGGGGCTCAGAAGCCCTGTGTCTGTCTACCCAACCAAGTCCCTGGGCCTCCCAAAGTCTTCTGTCCCCGAAGAGTCATACAAAAAGCTCTCAGCAGCAGGCCTTGGGCTACCCTAGCCACTGAGAGCAGCTCTCCAGCTTCCCACTTGGGGCTGCACAGACAGATGGAGAGTCTGTCTGTCCAGATGGGGAATCTTTTCATCTGCAGCTAGTCTTCGCACCTCCCTCCCCTGCTCCCATATTCTCAAGTGAGAATATGGGCTCCTTCCCTCCAGCCCTCAAATCCCCCAGGGAGCTCTTCTGCCCCTTGTCCTCCCTGAGTTGATGGTGACACTCCAGGATTGCATTTGGTTAGGCCAGGCTGGGTCAGGCTGCCGGCTTCCCTTGGCCTTAGGCCCTGCTTTTTCCTGCTTACTAAAGGCAACATGGGCTAAGTCCCTTTAGGATTCTAATCCAGTAAGGCGGCCCTTAGGCTCGGACACAGGAAGCTAGTGGAATGTGAGCATTTGCTTGCTGTCCGGCCTGAGTTACTGCTCCCCATTGTACCTGCCCTGGGATATGAGGGTGCCAGTGGCTGGGGCTGGGGTGGCTTTCTGCCACAGCGAGGCACGTGGCTTGCGGGAGAAGGGGCTAGCGGCCAGAACAGATGAAGCCTGTGCTCACCTTCCCTCAATGGCTGTGTTCAGGGATGGCCACAGGGCCTTGCGCTGTGCCAACAGAGCCCTCCTGCCACTGGGTGCTGCCTGACACTGGGCGACTTATTCTGGTCAGAGTGTGGCACGCCCTGAGTGGTTTGTGACCAGCAGTAGGAACTGCGACACTGAAGTCTGGGGTGACTTTGTTTTACGTTGAAACAGTTCAGGGCGTAAGAACTTCACCCTCCCTTGCAAGCTGTGCACTCACTCCCTTGAGCGGGAAAGAGGTGTGAGGCCACACGCATGACTACCCACGTCTTCTCCAGGATCAGTATTCGTTTCCTCTTGCTGCTGTAACAGTGAACGCTGTGGCTTAAAACAACACCCAGTTTATTCTCTTAGAGTTTTGGAGGTCAGCAGTCTGAGTTGTCTTAGGGGACTAAAATGGTGTTGCCAGATCCTTCTGGAGGCTCTGTGGGTGACTGTTCCTTGTCTCTTCCAGTTTCTGGTCCTCTTCTGGGGTCACATCTCCCTCTACCTCCTTTGTATAAGGACACCTGTGATCACATTGAGGGCCCACCTGGATATACCAGGATGATCTCCACAACTCAAGACCCTTAATCACATCTGCAAAGTCTGTTTTGCTGTATAAGGGAACATTCTCCGGTTCCAGCAGTTAGGACACTGATATGGGGCGGGGGGGTTGGCATTAGTGAGCCTGCCACACAGGCTCATTGCAGGCCATTCTGAGAGATCCCCTCCTGGGTGTCCATGGCACCCACTGGCTTCCCCCAGGCAGTCACCCTGTGTCAGTCCCCCTCCCCCGCCAACAGCCCAGGAGCTTTTGTGGGCTGGGCCTGGGGCTGCTACACATCTGGCCCTAGTGCCCAGCCTGAGACCATGGCAGCCAGAGTTCAGGGCTGTTTGGAAGAGGGGAACATGTTGGCCTGTCCCCACGGGTTGCCCCAGTGATCAGACCCTGTCCTGCTCCCGACAGGTTAGGCCTTTCAGAATGGTGTACAGCTCATTGCAGACATTCATTCAACAAACCCAATGCTGTTCAGGGTCTCCTGATCCCCACCATCACCCCGTGAGGGCCGGGGCCTGGTAGGAGCCCCATTTTGCAGATGAGTACAGTAAGGCCAGTGAGGCTAAGTCCTGCCTGGAGTAGAGGTGTTTTGGGAACTGGTCCAGGAGAGCAGAAGACCTTCGTTTTATAGACGAGAACTCTGAGGCACAAAAAGGGTAACTGTCTCCTCACCTGAGGACGAGGGTAAGGATGTGGAGGGGACATTTGAAGGCTCTGATTGGTCCTCGGCCTGGGCATTGGAGGTTGCCATGGGCGGGCACGTGACCTGGTGCCGAGCCATCCACGGATGCTGTGGGTGCTGACAACCACCTCCCCCCGGGGACGCAGTTGCCATCCTAGAAGGTGGCATGGGCTTCCTACTGCCCCATGAACAGTCTCAGCCAGAGTGGCCTGCGTGCTGCAGATCCCGCCACAGTGTGGGTCTCCATATTGTCCTCACAGCCAAGGCCATGGCCCTATGGGCCCTGCGTTTGTCTCAGCAGCTGTTTTCTATAGTCTGGTCTGTCTGCCGGCGTCATGGCCTTCCCGTGGTCCCGCCTTGCTGTGAGCCATGCAGGAGCTGGGCTCGTCTCACCGCACACTCCCGAGGGCTCAGCCTGGCTTTCGAACTGTTGTAACTTGGCTGTGGCAGTGTTCCTCTGCTAGCCCCCTCTTCCCTCTTCCTCTCCTCTGCACCCCATCCTCCAGCCTTGCCTAAATGGTTTCTTCCTTCCAGAATGTTCCATCCTCTTCCTAACTTTCCATTTCCACCTCTTGAAATCACAGCTCCCACTTGAGATCCCACTTAGATGCCTCCTCCTCTGTGAGCCTTTCATGCCCTGTCTGCCTGAATCCATGCCCTTTTAGAACAGATCTCCCGGCTTGGTACCAGCGGCATTGTGTCTCTCCTCCACCGGGCTGACCTCCTGGCAGAGCCCCCCACCCCCACCGACTCCTCTGCCCCTTGACCAGGCATGGGGCAGGTGTGAGAAAAGGTTGGAAGGTGAACTCCCAGGGGCTGTTGGGCAGGGCATCCCTGTCTTTGCTTGAGGGAAGGGTGAAGGGTCAGGCAGAGCAGAGCTCTGACAGGAGACAGGCTCCTGGCTTGGTCCCCAGCGCATCTCTTCCCGAGCCCCTCGACTTCATCTGCAATGAAAATAGTACAGAGGTTGTGCAGGAGCTCCAGCTAGGAATTGAGCATCAGTTTCCCTGTCTGAGAAATGGGTATCAGCCCAGCAGGTTTCCAGCTTGAATCATCTTGGAGGACACGGTGCTAGAAGCAGACTGCCTGTTCTGGAAGCAGGAAAAGAGGCTGTCATGGTGACAAACGCAGCATATTGAAAAAAGCAGGAAGTGTCCTCTTCCCCAACCATTCAGTAGGGAGAACCTGTAGACCGGAGAGGGTAGGGGCTTGCCTGCGGTCACACAGCACAGTGGAGCCGGGGTGGCTTCAGTAACCTGCTGGGGTCTCACTTTGTCAGGGTGTTTCCCTTGTGGGGAGTGAGCAGTACCTGTGAGCAGAGCCTCCCAGCATCACCCCCACCCAAATCGGACAGGAAGCAGCCCCTGGCGAGGGGTGGGGGGGTTGAGGGGAAGGGAGGGTGGGCTCTGCTGCATCTGCCCCTCCCTCCAGCACCTTCTCACAGGAGGTGGTTTGGGGTCTGGAGCTCCAGTGTAGGGTGACCAGCTGCCCTGGGTGTCTTGGGATGCGTGACCTTCAGGGCCCACACCAGGTGAGCTCGCCGCTTGCCCTGCCCGGAGCCCATCCCCTGCCCAGGAGAGCCCCTGCCTGCGTAAGTGTGGCTTCTTCCTCCGTCCCAGCTTCTTCCTGTCCCTGCCCTCGGCCCAGCAGAGCCCAGGCTGGAATGCTCCTTTTGGAGGTATCTCTCCCAGCTATGCCTGCTGGCCGAGATTCCCAGCCTCCTCACGACATCCTGTGGGGGGACCCAAGGCCCAGCGAGGAATAACTCGCTGTGGGGCAGAGGCCTCGGACAAAGCTGGGACCACACAGAGAGCCAGCCCAAAGCTGGCTCTTCCCTCATGGGCCCTGCTGGGGGTTCCTCATCGCCCTAGCACCAGAGAGAGGCCTGTGCCCCACACGTGCCTGGCCCTGCTCTCTCCAGGCCGTCCACAGCTGCAAGCATTGGGTGACTTGCTTGGGTGTCTGTGTTCCATAAGATCCCTGCAGCTGGGTGGGGACGGGATTGGACACAGGAACGGTGGGGGAGGGGAGTGGAGAAGAAAGACAGGATTTCCCAGCCTTGGTGCCAGGCCGCCTGGCGCGTTGGCTGGAATGACTCACTGGGCCCGGCCCCCTGGTGCTGCTGCTGGAGCCCGGAGTGTGACCTGGAGCGTGAACCAGATTGTGAACCGGATCGTGAACTGTGGCCCAGCTCTCCCTCCTCATGTACTTTCCCTCCCCCACCCACCATGTTTTCCTCAGCACCCAGTACACACAGGAGACCAGAGTGGACCCACGGTAGCCCAGAGATACACCTCGAGCTGGCTAGTGATAGCTGGGGGGGGCAAGAGGAGAGTGGGAGTGGGCTGCGGGAGAAAAGTGGGGGCATACATGGACAGAGCCAAAGCCACGCAGACAAGCAGGCAGTCACCAAACTCTGGGGCTCTCCCTTTCCAGGGCCCTCCCTGGCATCTGGCCTGTCCCTGCCTGGGCCACGGCCCCAGCCCCTTTCCTCAGAACCCACCCCTCTGTCTCCCTCCTCTGCCCCTCCTTGGCTACCCTGTGCCCTCAGTAGGAGCCCAAGCCTGGCATCCTGGCGCCCCAGCCCAGCAGAGCTGGTCCTGCCAGCTTTTCTCACCCCCCCAACCCTGCTCTACAACTGGGGACTTTTAGTTCTCCCTCCACACTCCCCTGCCTTCCCTCCACCTGGACTGAGTGGGTCCTGCTCGCCCGCCCCCTGCCAGTCTGGCCTGGTCTTCAAGCCCTGCTCTGGTTTGCTCTGGTTCCATCTCGAAGAGATACCGCTGTTCTTCCCATCCCTGTAAACTTGCCTACATCATGCCTTCCCCCTGGCAGTGCTGACTGCTGAGTGTCTGGCTTAGTTCATGGTTTGTGTCATGTCTGTCTGTCCTTGCCTCCCCTGAGACAGCGGTGAGGCTCTGACCCTCCTTGTCAGCTCAGGGCCAGCCCAGAACGGCTGTCAGCACAGATCTGCACATTGGCATTGTCTGTGTCCCCTGAATTATGAGACGCAGCTGTGCAGCCTGCCCTTGACCATGCGGCGAAGGAGGGGGCCCTGTGGCTTGGAGTGGGGTGTAGTGGGAGGCCGAGGAGGGGAGATGGGGGGCTCTGGTGGCTGGGCTGTGGGTGTGGGGCATCCCTGGCTCCTTCGGCTGGCACTGGATGACATCCTCTGTGCCGGGCCCGTGCTGCACGATGGGTACCTACACGATGGCATGTGGGGAATCCCAGCTCAGAGGGGAGGACCCCCAGCAGGCCTTCCCAAGTTCTCCCTTTCACGTCCACAGCCGGCTTCTCACCAAGGAGAGTTGTCTCCCTCTCATGAAGCTCTAGATGCTGCCTTCTCTCTGTTTACACAGGAGTCTGTCATTTCAAGTCCCGTGGCCTGCTGTCTGGTTTTTCTGCTCTAGCCTCATACTTTGCTAGTGCATTCTCCATGTGGCAGCCAGTTGAGTCTCTAGTCCTTCACCTGCTCAGACCCTTCTCACTTCTCTGTCACCTCAGAAGGAGCCCGGTCCCTGGCTGGCGTTGGGCACCAGTGCTAGGCTCCGGTGAGCCTCGCCTATGACCTCCTCCCTACGCGCCGCTGCCACTCTGGGTCAGCCCAGCTCCTTGCCCTGAGCAACAGGGATATCTCCTGGGGTTCCTGGCTGCACCCCCTTCTCAGAGAGGATACCCTAGAGGCGTGTGCCCAGGTTGGGGTATGGGGGTGCTGCCCTCACCTTGTGGGACCCTCTTTTGGGTGAGAGCACTCCTGGTGTCAAATCCACAACATTCTGGAAGGAGGAGGATGAGGCCTGCAGAAGGTCACACAGCCTGTATGTCCCAAGGCCAGGCCAGGATTGGGGCTCCCTCCCTGCTCTTCACCCTGCTCGGCCCACTGTGGGTGGCAGGCAGGACCCTCCAGATACGGAGTGTCTGGCTTGAAAGGGGCCCAGAACTGGCAGGATCGGGAGCACTCGATTCAGCCAGCCCTTCTTTCCAGTGCCATCGTGCTGGCTGTTTGGTTGAACATTTATGAAAGTGTAACTGCTGTGTGGAACAGCATGACTGCCGTGTGGAACAGCGCATAAACCACAGGCATCCAGCAGCGTGAGCACAGCCTGGCAGCCTCTACCCACCACCAGAAGCTGGATTCTCAGATCTCCAGAAGGCCCCTCGGGCCCTGGCAGTCAGTGCTGCCAATGCCAGCCACCTTCCTGCCTTGTATTTACCACAAATGGGTTATGCCTGCTTTTCAGTTTTATGCGAATGGGGCAGCAGTATTCCTTCTCTTGACTGTCACCCTGGTAAGGCCCACCTGGGGCCCTGTGTGCAGCAGTAATTCACTCATTTTTGTTGCCGGGCACTATTTTGCTGTGACACCGTCTTTATCCTGTCTTTTATTGGTGGACATTGGGTATTTTTTTCCAATTTTCAGCTTTGACAAACACTCCTGTGGTAAACGTTCTTGTACATGTTTTCTGGTGAATATATGCATGCATTTCTTTTCTTTCTTTTTGTTGTTGTTGTTGTTCTTCTTTTTTTTTTTTTTTTAAAGATTTTATTTATTTGTTTGAGCTAGAGTGAGAGAGAGAGAAAGAGGGCATGAGCTGGGGTGGGGGTTGTGCAGTGGGAGAGGGAGAACCAGACTCCCCGCTGGATGGGAAGCCTGATGAGCCCCTCATTAGAGGGCTCAATCCCAGGACCCCGGGATCATGACCTGAGCTGAAAGCAGACGCTTAACCCAGGTGCCTCGTGTGCGTGCATTTCTGTTCGGTATATACTGAGGAGTAGAACTGCTAACTATGCATTTGTTCAGCTTTAATACATATGGTCAGATGGTTGGGCAAAGTGGTTTTACCAGTGTAGACCTTCTACCACCAGTGCTGAAGAGCTGTACACGAAGGAGAGCTTGTGTGTGTGTGGTTTTCACTGTAGCCATTCTGGTGAGGGTGGAGTGGTGTCTTCTCGGCATTTTATTTTATTATTTTTTTAGGTAGGCTCCATGCCCTTATGGGGCTTGAACACATGACCCTGAGATCAAGTGTCCCGTGCTCTACCAGCTGAGCCCGCTAGGCACCCCTCTTGTGGTGGTTTTAACTCGCATTTCTTTGATGACTCGTGAAGTCGAGGGTTTTTTCTTCTTCTTTGGCCAGATGGGCATGCTCTTTTTCTCATGTTTTCTTCAAGAAGCTTTATCGTTTATCCTTTTGGTTAGTTTTGAAATCTATGTGGAATTGTTTTTTGTGTAGAGTGGGAGGCAAGGGTTAAGATGAATCTTTTCCCACCTGGATAACCCAGTCGATGCAGCATCATTCATTGAGAAGACCATCCTTGGCCCAGAGCACTGTGGTGTCTCCTTTGCCATAAATCAAGTGTCCTACTTGTGGTCCTTTTTCTGGACTCTTTATTCTGTTCTCTTCTGTTCCATTGGTCCTTTGTCTCTGCTGTGCCCAGTACCACACTGTCTAAGTTTATTAGAGCTGTGTGATGTGTCTTGTTAACTGCAGTGCGACTCCCCCCAACCCTCCTTTTTCCTCAACTGTCCCCTGCCCTCCAGGGCTCCGGGTCCCAACCTCCCACCTCCCCCCACACCACTGTGAAGTTCATAGTTTTCTTTAAATCAACTTCCTTTTTCCTTAATATTTCTTTCTTTCTTTTTTTTTTTTTTAAAGATTTTACCCATTCATTTGACAGACAGAGATCACAAGTTGGCAGAGAGGCAGGCAGAGAGAGAGAGAGAGAAGAAGGGAAGCAGGCTCCCTGCTGAGCAGAGAGCCCTATGTGGGGCTCGACCCCAGGACCCTGAGACCATGACCGGAGCTGAAGGCAGAGGCTCAACCCACTGAGCCACCCAGGCGCACCAATTTTCTTAATATTTCTTAAAGGAAACTGTGTGTCTACTAAATGGAAAGTCATTATTACTATCCACAAGTCCAAAGCCACTGGTGATAAAGTAAAAATAGCAGAAAAAACCCTTCACTTTCCGCCAGGCGCTGGTGTCTGCTGAGGTCTTCTCCTCCTGTCAAGTGGGTGGACCAGGGCCCGTTAGATGGAACTGAGCTCACTCTCGGAGGGAGTCCTAGAGAGAGCCCCACAGGGACAACAGAGCTTTCTTTCTGATGTCTTTACTGCCACATCAGAGTACATGCTCAGGTTTTAATCCGAGGCCCTGTCTTGGGAAGCCCCGGTGTGAGAGGGAGTCTGGAAGCTTGGGATCCAGCCAATGGGCTGCAGATTTTGGACACTTGTCTCGATGTTCTCATCTATAAAATGGGATGAGACTCTCTCTTGTCCTTCCCTGGCTGTGGTGACTGCATCATGCAGGGAAGTCCCCTTGCCGACAGCCCTGTCCTGTCCTGCCGCTGGCTCAGTGTGACCAGCAAGAGGAGCCCTTACCCCACCCGGTGCGCAGCTGGGCGGTCCACACCGCCTCCTGCTGGCCCAGGAACAGCAGACCAGGCTTCAGCCTCCTGGAGGCAGGGCTACACCATTTCCAAGGTGAGGACAGAGTCTTGCAGGGCAGGCCTGGGCCGATGCCATTTTCTTTCCCAGTCACCTGAGAAGCTACAATCAGGTAGGGCTGACAGAGAGCTGCTCAGAGGGATTCACGCCTTGCCTGAAGATGCACAGCACTGGGTGGTGCAGTCAGGATTGGAGCTCAGGTCCGACTGGCCTGTTCCAGACTGGTTGCTCTGAGCTCCCTGGTGAGGGCTCTCAGGCCCTTGTTCTGTGCCCACTTAGCAGCCCCATGCTCGGTCCGCAGGCCCCACCATGCCAGGCTGGGTCTGGGTGACCTTGCACTTTCTTGCCACTGAGACTTGGCTTGAGCTGTTCCCTCTGTCTGGAGTGTCCTTTGTCTCCTAAAGAATGGCCGGCTTCTGGGGCCTGGCCTCTGTGAAGGCCTCCTGGCATCGTTCTTGCCGGAATCTCTGAATGACGTGTTCCCTGCTGCCTTGTGTCTTTTGGCCACACTAGACCATGAAGTCCCTTGGGGATGGGAACTAAAGCCAGTGCTCTGTCAAGATCCGGAGAAGAGCTGGCTGCTGCAGTGGGAGCCAGGGTGGTGGCCGTGATGCCCCTGGGGACAGCAGGGGTGTGGAGATGGGCTGGCATGCAGCCAGCGGGAGTGGGCGGGAGGGGGGCAGGCCCTGCCTTCATGGGCCCTGAGGGCTGGTGTGGCTCCCACATGGAAAGCTAAAACCTTTGGTGGTCCCTGCCACTCTTCGAGCCACCCCCGCCCCCACCGCCCCCGCCACATAGAAGAGGTTTCTCCATCACCTGTGTTGGCTCTTTCAGTATAAATTGACTTTATCTGCCCCCCATTGTTGGACCCTTGGGGGACACAGAGGAACTGGGTGTGCTGGGCTGGGGGGATGGACGAGTCCTGTGCAGGTAGAGGACGATGTGGGGGTGTCGCAGGGGTTCCAGGACTGTGGGGGGGAGAGGGGAGGGGAGCGGTCCTTGGGCTGAGCTGTGACAGGTGAACCGCCTGGAGCTCTTAGCGCTGTAGCTTGGCATGCAGAATGAATGGTAGGGGTGGGGTGCGGTGGGCAGGCACCGAGGGAACAGGACAGGCTGAAGGCAGTGGGGACGCTCGGGCTTTCCTGTTAATGCCGGCTTGCGCACTGTATGAAGATGTCCAGAGACCAGAAGCGCCGTTCTCCCAGCTCAGGCCCAGAGAGAAGAGCCCTTGGGTTTGGGAGCCGACTCTCCTGACTCTTGGTTTGTCCACGGCCTTCAATGCTCATGTCTGCACAGGGAGAGGGCAAAGCTCAGAGGCTCTCGACTCTGACCTCGTGGGTTTGTTGACCCAGTGGGTGGAAAGGGAGATGATCTTGGGGCCCTCAGAAGGTGTGGGAGGACAGTCGCCATGAGGACCCGTGTGTGCAAAGGCTGGGGCCAGAAGAACCTGGCGTCGGTAGGCCAGCAGGAGCCTCGCTGGCAGGGGTGCAGCTGGTGAGATGGCCGAGCTGGGGCAGACCTTCAGCCAGGCCTGGCCCCCGTTCTCCTGGCCTGGGCCCAGCCAAGCTCTCCTCTCTCCTCCCCCACCTCCTTTCTGTCCTCTCTGGGAGCGTTCACCATGGTGTGGTCTAGAAGGCCACCAGAACCCTTATTCCCCGGGAGCTTGACTGTGTGACCTCGGGCAGCTTGCTCCCCAGCTCTGGGCCCTCTGGGCTCTGAACATGGAGTTGCTGGAGCTGATTTCTGGGATCCTGCTCTCAGCTTCCTTGATCTAATTCTTGCAGCTTTAATTGCTTCCTGAGCAGGCCCTTCCGGAAACTGTGATGCTAATAACTCTCCTGGTTGGCTGTTTGCCAGAAGGCCAGCGGTTGGCTCTCTCGAGGCTCCCCTCTTCTCTTTCCCTCAGGCCTCTAACACTGGGAGGCTGGGTGAGTGTGGGCCGGGTTCTGGGCCTTCCTGGCCGAGGGATGGCCTGAGGTCACACAGCAGCGGAGCAGGCTGGGTATAGATGTGGGGCAGAAGGTGAGGTTGCTGTGTGTCCTTGGCACTCGCCAGGCAGAGACCTCAAACCCTCTGATTTCCCTGCCGTCCATCCGGATCCCATACTGACCACCCATCTCACCTTCCGCCCTTCCTACTTCTCCCTTCCCCGTCAGATCCCTCCCCTTTCCCTTCCCGTGAGGCTGGCTCAGTCAGGGTGTGTGGCGTTGGGCCTTTCTCTGTGCCGCAGGATCACTGGGCCAAGATGAAGGCACCAAAGGATGTGGGTTCAATTCCAGACTCTGCCATGGGACGCCGCCAAGGCTCCTCCCTTCACTTAGCCTCAGTTTTCTTTTCTGAAAAATGGGAACAATCAAAGACTTGGCCAGCACTGTTTGCAAATACTGCACACGGCCCTCTTGCCAGCTGGTGTGCTGGCAGGTGCCAGAGGGATGGAGCTTCTCTCTTGGTAGTGAAAGGTGGTTTGTTTCCTCTTCTCATTCTCCTCCCTCTGGCCTGCCAAGCAGTTTTCTCAGCCTCGGGCTAATCATCACACATCTTCCACTTAGTTAAAGCCATGTTGTTGTTCCTATTGTGGAGCTGAGGAAATGGGGGCTGAGAGGTTCAGTGACCTGTTCAAGGCCATACAACAGGTGAGAGGTGCAGCTGGGACGGGTACCCACATCAGACTTGCTCTCAAACCTGTGTTCACCCCAGGAGCCAGCCTGCCTCACTTTGGTTTTCCTCATTGGGGCTGGGAAGCCAGGGCCTATGGCCCAGCGGGGTGGTAGTTTGCTGCCCTGGGCAGACCCCAGGACCAGCAGACCCAGGGGTGTGGAGCTCTGCCAGCAGCCCAGACGGAGTCTGAGATACCGGGGCTGTGGGTCTGACATCTGGCAGTCAGGGCCTCTCAGGAGCAGGCCGGCTGCTGTTCCCCAGCCTGAACCCTCCTCCCAGGCCTTGCCTGGCCACATCCAGCCCATGTCCCTTGTGTTGGGTTAGCACACGGCTGCCAGCCCAAGGGGGCTGCAGGGAGGCGGCTGACAGGAACAGCCTCCTTCTGTTCTGGGCTCTGTGCAGAGGCTGCATGTGCATGGGGAACCAACCAAGCCGACCCTGGTCTTGGGGCTCTGGTCTAATGGGCACCTGCGGTTCTGCTTCCTGGGATGGGAATCCGTGGGAGGGGTGGAGGGAGATGAGGAGTTCAGCGTGGGATCGGTGCCCGTGGGTGCCGAGGGCCCTCATTGGGGTTGGGGGACCCGAAGAGAGGTCCAGGCTGAGTATGGGGTCATGAGGCTGGGGAGGTGAGCAGAACACAGCTTGGTGCAGTGCCCCAGGACCAGAGGGAGAGGAAGGGCAGGGATGGGGGAGTGTCAACCAGGGCCGCTGCCTCTCTGGGCCCGGATGAGACTGTTCTGAGACTGTACGGGAGTGAGACTCGGTGAAGTCTGCAAAGTCATCAGGGAGAGTCTGGCGTAGGAGACTGGGAGGCTACAGAGTGAGGGATCTGGGCCTCGGGGGAGGTTAGGTCAGTAGGATTAAGGAGCCATGAGGAGATGTTTATTCCAGAAGCAGGGTGAAGGAGGCAGTGCTGGAGGGCCGGCGGGGGAATGAATGTGAGCGATGGCCACAGGGGGGCGCCCTCCCCACGGGGCAGAAACGGACCTTTAGATGAAGTGGGGAGGGTCTGGAGGAGGGGCGTTTGGAGGCAGTGGCCCTGCTCTCCTGTGCCTGCGAAGGCAGCCAGGGAGCTGCTGGGTTAGCCAGGAGTCAGACTCTTCCCTAGGAGGTGTAGGGGGATTTGGGGACAAGGGAAGGAGCAGGCGGGTGCAGCCCTGGAGCCCCGAACACCTTGGGATTGAGCCCGTGGCCTGTTGGCCTGGAGGCTGACGTTGCCTCCAAGCATCAGAAGTGAGAGCATTCAGGACGAGGTGTCTGGTCAGTCGGTTCCTGTCCCTGCCGTGCTTGTAGCAGCCGCGTCTGTCCCTGCCTCTGAGCCTTGGCTCCTGGCCTGAGCGACAGGGTGGAGGGTGCCCACTACCCAAGGCTCCCCTGACTCAATGGGTGCAGGTCCTCCAGTCTCCTCAGTAAGTGATGATCTTCTCACCCTCCTGTTGTCCCAGGTACCTCAGGAGCCACCCACGTGCCCGCCTCACTCTCTGCTGCCTTGTGTCGCCCCCCCCTGCTGGGGCAGCGGCCACCATGTTCTCGTGTGTGAAGCCCTACGAGGACCAGAACTATTCTGCCCTGAAGCGGGCCTGTCTGCGGAGGAAGGTGCTCTTCGAGGACCCCAACTTCCCGGCCACCGATGATTCGCTGTACTATCAGGGCTCCCCGGGCCCCACGGTCAGGTGGAAGCGGCCCAAGGTCAGTGTCTGGCCACAGCTGGAGCTGAGGCGAATCGGCCCAGACCTGCCCAGTGTGCAGCGGATAGGCCGGTGGCTGGTCACCCCGAGGCTCCCGGGGGGGGGGGCTGGGAAAACAGAGGGCCTTCCTGCTGTGGGTTTTTGCCTGGACAGGGAGCCGGGCCATCGCCCTCATCCTGGGGCCGCCGCCACCTGGCCAGGACCTCGCCCCCTCTCTGAGCCTCAGCTTCCTCACAGGGCAAAAGGAGTGCCCTGGCACCCAAAATAAAACTCAGGGTGGTTTGGGGCTTAAAAAGGAGGCAAATGTTTTACTCTAGTAAAGCAGAGAGTGACATTCGAGTGTAAGCGATTTGCTGGTTGTTGTCGTCATGATTCTGAGACGGTCATTTGCCACAAATGAAAAGTATTTATGGTGATGGTTCATCGATACTGATAACAGCAGTAAGAAGTCACAGTGCCCTCAAGGGTTGTTGGGAGCCTCCCAAGAGACGGCCTGTGAGCAGGCGTGGCACCGAACCCGGTGTCCGGCACCGGCAGCAACACCATTACTGTGGAGAATGGTGAATCTGTGACATCTGTCTGGCTGCTGCCCAGCCTTGGTCGCTGAGGCTAGAGAGTGTTGAACAGAACTGTTTGGCCTCATGACACAGTTTTGTCGACTTTAACCCCAATCCCTGCATGTGAGCGTGGGTGCCCCCGGGACCTGGGTGAGGAGGCAGCTGCTGGCACTGAGTTGGTCACACAGGAGGGACATTGGTGCAGGGAGCTGTGCTGTGCTCCCTGCCCCATAGTTAGAGGAGGCATCTCGGGATCGGAGGGGGAGGCACCGTGTGGAAAATATGGGAGACTTGGAACTCTCCGGCTTTTTTGGGACGTGGCGGGAACATCAGGGAAGAGGGAGTCTGAGTCCTGTGGTTGGTGGGGCTGGTGTGTCCTGGGGCAGCCGGAGCCCGGGAGGGTGGTTGGGGGCCGGGGGTGGGGGGCACAAGGCTTTCAGCAGGGTGTGACGGGGCAGGTTTGTGTTTTATGAAGTTCCCTCCGACCTCCTACACATTTTGGGAAAATGGGATTCAGGTTTCGTGTTCCTCTCCTAGTCTGTGATCTCAAGTCCCTTCCAGCTCAAAAAGCCTGTGTATTTTCTAGGACTGGGGTGTTTGAGAGGTAGAGGAACTGAGGCCAGTGGGGGAGGGCGCATGCCCTGACTGCCCAGGGAGCCGGTAACTGAGCCGGGACGGGACCCAGGAGTCCTGCCTGCCCTGGCCCTCTGCCTGACACCTTGGTTCTCTGGAACTCCCAGGAGCCTCCTGGCCTGGCCATAAGATTCCTGCCTCCCAGGCCCCCTACGCCCACGCCTTCCTCTCTGTCCTTTGTCTGGTGGGTGGGGAAGGAGGCTAGCCTCAAAGGGCCTTTGTGAGGTTTTAGGGGTGTGTGTGGGGGGGAGACACTTGAGAGCTCTCTGCCTTCCTCTCACTCCACCCCTTTGCTGCCCTTGTCCTGCCCTCTGGCCAGCACGCAGACATTTTAGATCCGTTTCTCTGGAAGGAGGCTGGTGAGGCATGGCTGGGGAAGGTTAGGCTCAGTGTGGTGAGAGGAGGAGATGCCAGCCTGCCTGGGCTCAGCATCCCCCTGCTGTGTGATCCTGGTGCAGTCACCTGCGCTCTCTGGGCTCCTTTTCCTGCCAGAGGAGGAGCAGAGCCTCCCTGCCCTGCCTGTGGAGGCTGGTGACAGAGGGCTTGTGGTGGTTGGTGTTGACAGGGAGATATCTGAGTGCACCCCAGGGCTGGTGGTAGGGGATGGGTTCTGGCTTTGGGAGGCGGAGTTCACGGCCAGGGACAGTTTTGGGGGGGGGATGAGGAGGTGAGACAGGGTGGACCAGGGTGTGATGGTGGTTGTATAAGCAGCACCTGCTAGGTGGTGTGGGGCTTATCTTGTGGTCAGGCGGTCAGGACGGCTGGTTGGTGGAGCAGGAAGTCAGGCCCGGCTTGCCCCAGGCGGATGAGGCGAGGCCAGCCCAGTGGGGTGACCATTAACTCCCAGCTTCTTGGTCCTTGGCCAGTGAGTTGGAACTTTGTCCTAAGGCAGCTGTGTTTCTGTGGAGTCTTACATCCTGCGGCCTGTGACCTGACTTTATAAATAGAGTGAAAGGCTCTTTCTGGATAGCCCCTGGGAAGGCCTTCTTCACTCCCACCCCACTTTCCCCCCTTCTCTTTAAGTTGCTCAGTGTCATGGTCTCTCTCTTCTTGAGGATCTCAGACAGGCTCTCTCCCTGCTGGCCTGCTGGACTTCACTTCGCATTCTTCCAAAATGGAATGTGAAGGCTCGTTTTTGAGCTAGATGAACTTGGCCCCACCTCCCAGGAGGGGCATGGCAGGTGCGACCTTGAATAAGTCACTTCCCCTCCCTTGGCCTCAGTTGCTTCATCTCTAAATGGGGAGACTAACTCCTGCGGATCGTGGTTTCTGGGGGTTGAGATGACTCGTATCTGTGGTGTTACACCTGGGAGCCGGAGGCCCCGGGTCCCTCTCTTGCCCACCTGCTCCCTGCCATCCCTGGTTGGGGATGGAGAGCTGGCCCTGCCTGGAAAGACCCATCTCCTGTGGACTCTATGGGTGGAGCCAGGCCTCATCCACCTCATTCCCCACCCAGGGCACCTGCCTTGGGCCCACACCCTCGTCCTTCCTCTGGGTTCATTGTTTCTTTGTTCTTTCCAGTTTGGTAAAGGCCTGCTGGCCTCCCCCACAGGCCTGGCCGGGGAGATAAGAGAAGGAGACTGTCATCGAGGCCTGTGACTCAGGGGGAAGCCTGAGGGTGTGGACGTGTGAGGGCCTTCCTCCTCTCTCAGGCCCAGGTCCTTTGTGGGGGTCCCTTTTCATCTCTGTGGGAAGCGAGTACCCCTGCCTCATCCAGCACTCTGCCTCTCCTCTTGTCTGGAAATAAGTTTGCAGGTCCTTTGGTGGAACCAAGAAGGGAGCAAGTAGGGGTTCTACAAACAGATGGCAGTTTTAGAGCCCCCCCCCCCAGAATCATCCCCCTAGTGGCCTGGTGGTCCCCAGCCCCCAGTCCTGGGCTCACATTCATCACACCAGCACCTGGAGAAGACCCCACTCCTTGGCTGTGCTGGAATATAGGCCCCTTTATGCCACGGAACATGCCTTGCAGGACCGGATTGCTGGGGGCGGAGGGGGAGTGTGGGATGGCCGCTCCTCCTTAGAACCTGCCCTTTTTGCCCCGTCCCAGGCAGACGGACTGCTTTTTCCTTGGGCCTTACTGTCCCGGGTCATGGGGTCGGCTCCTGCCTGGATCTTAGACTGCAGGAGGGTGGAAGACGAGGGCCGAATATGCCTGGGTCCGCTGTCTCGGGGCGTGCCTGTTTGTACACCGGGCCTGCACACCCGAAATTCTTGTTGTGCCCTGGAGGCAGACAGTTCTGGGCTATGCCCCGTGTCCGGTGGAACTGGTCTGACGGGCTGAGGGGCCGAGAGGTGAGAGGTGACTGCTGATGTAGAAGGCCGTGCCCCAGAGAGAGGTCTGTGGAGCATTAGAGCTGTCACTTCCCAACCCTGGGAGATGACTTGGTCCAGGGCTCCCTGAAGATGCCTGTTGGGCCCAATCCTGTGTGCCACTCTGCCCTCCCTTGTTCCGGGGGAGCCTTCCTGCAGCCCCAGCAGAACCTGCCAGGCCCTGCTCTTGACACTGGTATAGTGGGTGGAGTTGGGCCTGGGCCCTGTCCCGGAGCTCGCAGGCTGGTGTGGGTGGGGGTGACCCCGAGTGTGAACAGTGATAGAAGGGACCACACGTGGCCAGGAGCCCGGGAGCATGGTGTCAGAGGTGGCATGTGTCTCAGTACTGTGGCTGGATCCCATCTTGGGGGGAATTTGGAGTCCCCGTTTCTTTCTGGAGACCTCCCTACCCACTGTCCCTCTCCTAGCCTGCTGTTGGTGTCACTGCCTCCAGGCAGCCTCCTCTGATCTCTCTCTGGCTTCCTGCTGTCATGGCTGCTGGCTCACGTGGAGGGTCATAGTCAGTCTTTTCCTCCTCCGGGGATGGGCCTTCAGGCTGGGAACTTCCCTGACTAGCTCTGTGGGCTGTGCCTACACAATAGCCCAGGAGCGATGGAAGAATAAACACAGGTCTTGAGATCCTGGCCCTCGGGGGAGGGGAGGGTCTGGGTTGCCTCTGACCCCTTGGTCTCATTGCTGTATAGTGGGAAGCCCCAAGCTGTGCTGGGGACAGGTGCGGGATTGTGAGGGAGGCAGGGTGGCTTTTTGTCATAAGTCCTAGCCCCCCGGAGGCCGTGGTGCTGACTGCCTGAATTTGAATCTCACTTCACCTCTTCCTCTGTGGCACTGGGCAAATGACTTCACCTCCCTGTGCCTTGGTTTCCTCATCTGTGAAGCAGGGGGGCCAGTGGTACCTGCCTCACAGGGTGGTGTGGCACAATGCTGGGCACAGAGCCGGTGCCCACTCCTCGGGAGCTGTTCGTGTGATTGTCCATGCGGGGTATCCCCAGGTGGCTACTGGACTCGGGGGTGGGTCCAGGTACCACCGACCTCAACTCACTCTAGCAAGTCTTGTGCCTGCGGGTGGTAGGAAGACGCCCCAGACCCCTACCCCCTCTCGGCCCCCTGCCTGGCTGGAGGTACCCCGCTTCACCGTGGAGGCTTAGGACAGCACTGAGCCTGGGAGCCAAGACTCCTGACTCCTATGCTCAGTCTCTCTTCAGGGACCAGAGAAGGGTCTGGAGCCAGAGCCCCTTTCTGGGTGCTAGGGCCAGGCTGGGATGGTTGGCCCTGCCCCAGGGGTCAGCCGGAGGTCCCTGCTCAGTAGGGAGGAGACCTCGTCAGGGAGCCCAGCCCACCTGCATTGTGTCCCATTGGCCCATTTACTGCCGTGTGACCTTGGCTGTCACTGGCTCCTGGGCCTCGGCATCCTCCTCTGTGGACCACGGGCCAGTCATGTCTCTCCAGCGCCTTGGCCTGGAGGATATGAAGGGGAGGGGTACGAGGAGGTCACCTCCCATGGTGGCCATGTGGCTGGGGTCCTCCAGGTACGAAGCAGCACCCCCAGTTCCCACCCTGCCCCCCTTCCAGGGAGGTGGGTGCTAAGTCACGGCTCTCCCTGGCTCAGGGCGCTGGTCGGCCTGTGGGCCAGGCCCTGGAGAGAAGATAAGAAGGGTTGTGGGGAGGGAGGCTGTCTTCTTCCTGCCTTGCTTCCTGATAGCACAGCTGCTCTGCAAGTTTCCAGCCTCACTGGGTTCTCATGACCTGGGGCAGAATCACTCCAACCCGTGGCATGCCACAGTCTATATTATGGGGAAGTCACCATAAAGCTTGGCTCTGGGTCACACTGAAGTCCCATCTGGAGCTGTTCATGCCCTCAGGGGGGTTAGGGCCTTCAATCTGGCCCCCCAAAACACTGGTTTTCCCAGGCAGAGGTGGCAAGAGGAGTCCCATACGCCTTATTGAGAACCCCTAGCCCTTTTCCCCTTATCCCCGTAGAATGCCCGGCTTCTGGGATTTGTGGCATCGCCACAGCCCTACAGGGGTATGCCTGCTTTGCACAGGTGAGGAAATGGAGGCTGAGAGAGGCTGAGGCACCAGCCCGAAGTTTCACAGCCAGCAAATGTGTCTTCCTGACTGCTGCCTTCTACTGGCTGCCTGTAGTAGGACCTCAGTAGCTCTTTGTGATGGAGCCAGGCCCAGCTATGTGTGGGGCATATTGTTCAACCTCTCTGGGCCTCGGTTTGCTCATCTGTACTGTGGGCATAGTGCCCACGTCTCAGGATCATGGTGAGGATGGGTCATGGCGCCAGCAGGATGACTGGTGCATGGAAGGCCTGTCTCAGTGTTTACCACCTCCACCTTGGGGAGCATTCCCTCCCTTCCTCTCAGCTCTGTGGAGTAAAGATGCTTCAGGACACAGGTAGGCACCTGCATGCCCCAAGCAGACACCTGGACTGGGAAAGGGGAAGGGCACTGCCTTCCTGCCCAGCCCTGTCTCTGCCTGGCCCATTGGACCCACACTGGCTACACAAAAGACCCTCTAGGAGCTCTGCTCGGCATTGCTTGCTGTGTGTCCTTGACAAGTCACTGCCCTTCTCTGAACCTTCATTCCTTGGCCATAAACTGGAATAACAACCCCACGCTCCTCCATGGGGTTGAGGGTCCAGTGAGACAGCCTGAGGGTGTGCTGGCCTGGGACCTAGTGTGGTCAGCTCCCTGCTTCTCCCCTGCCCTTGCCACTCATTCATTCTCTGTGAGTTTGCTGTTTGTTTCTGCCTGGGGCCCCCACCCTCTGTGTGAATGGGGGCCCCTGAGGGTGGGCTGGGGTGGGCACTGCCAGCCTGCTGCTGCTGGGGGAGGATGGGAATTGACCCTTTGCTGGCTGGGGAAGAGCACAGGGGGCAGGCAGAAGGGGGTGCCCCGGAGCCAGTCCCCCAAGCCCTTCCACAGCATCTGTTCACCCTTGAACCTCTGGCCCTGAAGGGCAGACTTCTTCATCCAGGGGAAGGGAGAAGGGCCTTCTGGGCAACACCTGGGGGGAGCTGGATTCGGAGAAACTGACCGGCCACACTGGGGCCCCCGGTCTGCAAGGGGAGGCGGGCCAGTCTCCACGCTGGCAGTGAGGTCCACTCTTATCTTCTCCGCAGGACATCTGTGAGGACCCCCGCCTCTTTGTGGACGGCATCAGCTCCCACGACCTGCACCAGGGCCAAGTGGGCAACTGCTGGTTTGTGGCGGCCTGCTCGTCGCTCGCCTCCCGAGAGTCGCTGTGGCAGAAGGTGAGGCCTGGGGTGGGGCCCTCACTGCTGGCCCGGGGAGGTGCACCCTGAGCTGGCAGGTGTGATGTTATGAATGCCTGTGCCGGTGTGGGGAGGGGTGACACCAGCGCTCCCAGCTCTGGCTGAGCAGCAGAATCGCTTTCCCCTCACCTGCCAGCTTAGGTTCTCCAGGGCCGGGTGCTGGGAATCTGTGTGGCTCCCACGGGCATCCTGATGTGTCCCCACCTCAATGTTGGGGGCCCACAGTGTCCCTGGAGCCCCCTGGCAGAACTGGTGCCTGAGAAATGTGGAAGCTGCCTGAATCGGGTGCAGTGTGGAGCCACCACTAGCTGGGACTCAGGAGAACCCCTGCCAGAACCTGCTGTATAGACTTAGCCAGTCAGTCCTCGTCCTTATCTTGGCCTCCGTTTTCTCCCTTGTTCAGCGGGTGTGGTCCAGCTTGTTTTGTTTCATGATTCCTGGTTCCAAGTGCTGATGTTCTTCTGGACCAGCGCCAAGGGCTCATGATGGAAAGAGCGGTCTCTGGTCGTGACACTTTGCCCTCTTGTGGCGACACTCGGAAGTGCAGCCCTTTAATCCCACAGGGAGGCTGGGAGGCTTGGGTAAAGGCTGGACTGCTGGTCTGTATAGAGTCCATCAGGACTGCATGCGGGTTCCTGTGCTAGCAGATACCAGTCATTGCCCCCTGCTCCTCCCTGCCTTTCCTGACCTTCCTATAAGGAGTCAGCAGCAGGCCTTACAAGCTCTGGGCATCTCAGCCTGATGGCTTAGGTTAAAGCCCTTGCCTCACCATTTGGTAGCTTTATAATTAGTTCTGTTTACTCATACAAAAAATCAGGATATGAGGGTAGCTCCCTCTTGGAGTTTGTTAGGGCAAAACAGGAAACTGTTCTCAAAGGGCCTATGCAATGTGGTGCTCAACGAGTGTGGGCTGCGTTACCCGTGTTTTGGTAATTAACATTTATAGAACATGATGGGTATTCTCAGGCAAGCAGGGGGCATCCGTCAGCTGTCAGAGGGAACTGTGCCCTTAGCCGGGGCTGGGACTGTGTTAGGTGCCCTATTGTCATGCCTTCTGAACAGGGGTGTGACCTTTCAAAGCCACCCCAGGGTATGTATCCCTGGGGTCTGGCTCCTGATGGTCCAGGGGGGACCCAGGTGCTGGAGAGCCCTCAGCAAAGGTCACTGCTGCAGCCTGTAGATGGGGGTGATTGTAGATATCCAGGCTGGAAGGGCCTCAGAGAGCCACATGTGGGATCATGTCACTCATGAGCCTCAAAGACCAGAGAGGGCTGGGGCCCAGTGTGTTCTCTGGATGTAGGGCTGTCCTCTCCGCCCCTGTCTCCAGGCTCCAGGCCCCTTCTCTGAGCCCAGAACAAGGTCTCCCTGCCTCTGAGCCCATCCACAGCTATGTCTGGGGCTGACGGTGGCACTTAGGAATCCTGTAGGGCTGGCCCTAGACTTCCCACCCTGTCCTGTAATCCCCTGTTTACCTGTGGTCTCCCTTCTTGAGGTGAGCTCCCCATGGGCAAAGCGGGCCCAGCCGTATCTTCCAAATGAGCCCAGCAGGGTCCTGGCCCAGAGAAGGCTCAAGAAAGTTCTGAGAACAGAGTCCCTCCCCAAATTGTTGGATGGAGCTGTAAGCCGCCAGTAGCACCACGGCCGGCCCTCCTCCCCTACGCCTCCTGGGGCCTTCAGTGGGGCCAGAGCCTGGCCCACTGTGTGCCCTCCTGGGAAACAGGCTCTCTGGTCATTCGTAGGGAGGAGCCTCCACCTCCTGTGTGTCTTGTCCTGGGCCTGGCCTGCAGCAGTGAGGGGAGGAAGGGAGCCAGGATCCTCAGGCAGGAGGACTGTCATTGAAGCTGTGGCCCGTCCGTGTTTATTTGTTGCTGGGCGGGAGCTTCTGCCTGCAGGGGGTCAGGGCTCCTGGCCTGGCTGGTCTGGAGTCATCAAGGACTGGGAGGCAATCTCCAGGAGCTCCAGTCCCTAGGAGGCTGGAGGGAACAAGGTGTTCTCAGCTAATTGCACTCCGCCTCCTGGTGCTGCTGTGGTGATAGCTCCTGGGTCCTAGAAGGAGGTGGGGGGCCCTGGGGAGCTTATTACTGTGCCTTACTCCCCTCCTGTCCCTGCTGACTGGGCCCTGTTTGTTGTCACCCCTCACTTTTGGGCCTGTTGCCCTGCAGGGCCTCCCCTGCCCCACCCACTCTGTTTTCTCCATGGAGCAGGGGTGCCCAGCCACCCCCTCTCCCCCCACCCACTTCACTCTGGGGATGCTGAACCTCAGGACACTGGTGCACCATGCCCGTAATATGTAGTGCCCCCTCCGCCAGGAAGCCACCCCTTTACCTCTAGTTCTTGATGCAACCTGGGGCTGATGGGCACAGGATTTGAAACCAGCCAGACCTGGGTTGGATGCTTGGTTGGATGCCCTTGTGTGACACTGGGGAAGTCAGGTTCCTTCTCCTTGTCTTGGCGTAAACCTGACCTTTCTAGTCCCCAGGATAAATGGAGCCTGTGGTGGGAGAGGGCAAGCCTGTGGTATTTTGTGGCAGTATACCTGTGTTCAGTCCCTCCCACCCACCCCTGGATTCCCCACCTGTCCCTCTGTTCTAGTAGACACTTCTTGGTGGTGGACCTTTCCCTCTTGTGGGATCCCTGGTAGGGACGTTATGATCTGTCCATTCTCTGAGGGCAGGACAGTGGACTTCAGGTGACTGGGTTTTGTGGGCCAGGAATCAGGACGTGACAGTGGGCTGGAGCATTTGCCATCGGGCCTGGTTCATTCTGGGTGCTCACCTCCCCCAGAGCCTGGTGCAGGCCCAGGCATGGGGGCAGGCCCGATCCCTGCTCTGAGCCTGGAGCCTCGGGCGCCCCCGGCCAAAGGAGGAAAGCCGAGCAGAAGTGAGTGCCTGGCTGTCTGAGAGGGAGGATTGGCGGGTGGCCGACATGTCCCCACGTAATCTGCGCAGCTCATGCCCATGAGCTACAGAGCAGGTCATTCAGCCCAGGTAATGGGGCACCCGATGTACCCCATGCCATTCCCAACACTGGGGATAGAGGATGTACACAGGTACTGCGTCGCTGAAGGCTTGCTTTAGCTGGAAACAACTGGTGTTGGGGTTTACTCTGTTTCCCTCTAGACTGTTTCTCCAGTTGGGGTTCAAGAGGCATTTGCATTGCTTTTCGGTACACAGTTTTACAGTCACATAGGCAAGTTTGGAACCTCCTCTCCTCCTCTGCTCATTCCTACTCCAGGCTCTAGTGGGTGTCCCCAAACAGTGTCCAGTGGCCAAGCAGAGAGCCGTGGGTGGCCCTGGCCCCACCTGCAGCCTTCTTCCCGCTTCTTCTCCTCCCTTTCCACTCTGGCCTCTCCGGCCTTGCCTTTTTGAGCCCCAAGTCCTGGACACCTTCCACCCTCAGCCTCCTCCTGCTGGTCGGCAGCTGGCCCAGGCTGAGCCCAGGCTCTCCCCAGGGTCATATAATCCCTGGGTCTCCCCGGCATCCTGCAGGTCCAGAGATGAGGTGGGCATTGTCACTCCCCTCGGTGCGGCTTCCAGAACACACCCTCCACTTGGCAGCCCCTATAGGCTGATGCCCTTGGCTCTCCACGCCCCCTGGCCCTGCCCACCTGTTGCCATTCTTTGTGGACCAGCTTCTACCCGGGCCCCAGGGGCTTGGAGCCTCCAGTCTCCCAGCCTTTTCTGCCCAGTGCTACTGTGTCCCAGGGATTACCACACCCATGTGGCTGACACCCTGCCCTCACCATCCTGGCCTCAGTCCTGTTTACGGCTTCATCATCCTTTACCATCAGCAGCCTCGGCCTCCTCTCTCCATGGTGGCCACAGCCCACACCCCCAACTGCCTTTCCCGCAGAGGTTCTGCTGAAGGTCCAGGCTCCCTGGCCTCACCTTCCAGGCGTGTCCATCATCCTGCACTTTAATACACACCTGCCCCTAAACCTCATTTTGGCTTCTGGTCAGTGTTTGTGTACTCTCCCCATATGCACATCTTCGCCTCTGGCTGGTGTTGGCCTTGGGCCCTATCACATTATTTCTCTTCTCAGTGCCATTCATTCATTCAGTCATTTAACAAGCGTCTTCTGAGGGCCTCCTATGTGGCAAGCCCTGTTCTAGGTGCCAGCTTAACTCCACAGGAATTCCTCAGCCGTGTTGTTTCCCTCTCTTCTGACCCTGAAGGTACAGAGTGAAAGGTTCTGGGAGGGTCAGACAGCTTGAGGTCTTGCATCCTCTTGAATGCCCTTGGGGGACTGCCCCCAGCGGCCTCCAGAACTGACCTCAGTTGAGATGTTTACAACAGACAGCTGCTGGGTGATCACGTGGCCAAGATCCCACTGACTGATTTAGCCTCCATCTAGCAGTTACTATGCTTGTGGTCCACTAGACCCTCCAGATCATTTTCAGTTGTTACACTTTGGCCTGTGCCTCTGTCCTCTTTTCTGTGTGTGGCGTGTCGTGGCAGCTTCCCCTTTCCCCTCACCCCTTCCTCACATATGCCAGTTCTTCCATTTACTAGAATATACTAGCTGAGCCCCTGCTTCTGCCTCAGCCACTGTAGAACAGATGTCTGTCAGATTCTCTCAGCCTCAGGTCTCCTAGGGGAATCTGAGGCTTGATGTGGATAGAATACGTGCTAGGATTCAGTGGGGAGGAGGCAGGGCCAGTGGACAGGACTCCTGTAGGTCAGTGATTCTCCCAGTCCCTGGACCAACAGCATCAGCATCCCCCGGGGAGGTTGGCAGAAATGCAGATTCCTAGGCCTGGTCAGCCCTGTTCAATCAGAAGCAGTGGGGGTGGAGCCCAGTGATCGTGTTCTAAGTCCTGCAGGGGATTCTGATGAGGTCTAAAGTTTGCCAGCGGGGTTAGGTGAGAGATGGAGGTGGCCAGGCTGGTCCTGGCACTGGGGCTGGATTGGAGGGCTCCCAGGGCCCCTGGGAGGCGGAATGAAGGCCTTGGCGGTTGAATGTGGAGAGGAGTGAGGGTGAGGCTGAGCTGAAGGCGAGGTGGCTTCAGGTTCTGGTTGGGGTGGAACCTCTCCCAACAGCAGGCCCCCTCCGTTCCTTGTCCCCCTCCCCTCCTGCCAGGGGGTCTTGCAGCCTCTCCAGTGCACCCCTGCTCCCTAGTTCCCTCCCTTTCTTACTGCCCCAGGCACCCTCCCTTCTTCATAAACAAGCCCTTCCATCGGAGTCAGGTTGTCAGGGCTGTTACCACAGCAATTGACATCAGCAGCCTGGTCCCTGAGGAACCTGTCGCCCTTCTGCCCGCTGGCTATGCCTCAGTTCCTGCCTCTTGGAGGAGGAGAGAGAAGGCGTGGGGGGCCTCCTATCCCCATTTTGAGCACTGGGCAGGGCAGGGCCAGGCTGGGCCTAGGGGCAAGGAGAGGGGAGGGGCCGGGGGAGGGCCAAAGGGTAGGCGGGGCATCCTCTGGGGCCTCTGGCCCTGGCTGTGAGGCCCCTGCACACACGGCACACGGAGCTCCTAGGCACACGGGGCTCCCAGGCACACGGGGCTCCCAGGCAGCGTTGCAACAGCAGCACCCGGCATGGCGGAGGACGGGCCGAAGCAGCCGCAGCTCAGCATGCCCCTGGTCCTGGACCAGGACCTGACCAAGCAGATGCGGCTGCGCGTGGAGAGCCTGAAGCAGCGCGGGGAGAAGCGCCAGGACGGCGAGAAGCTGCTGCGGCCGGCTGAGTCCGTCTACCGCCTGGACTTCGTCCAGCAGCAGAAGCTGCAGTTCGAGCGCTGGGATGTGGTGCTGGACAAGCCGGGCAAGGTCACCATCACGGGCACCTCCCAGAACTGGACACCCGACCTCACCAACCTCATGACGCGCCAGCTGCTGGACCCCGCTGCCATCTTCTGGCGCAAGGAGGACTCGGAGGCCATGGATTGGAACGAGGCCGACGCCCTGGAGTTTGGGGAGCGCCTATCAGATCTGGCCAAGATCCGCAAGGTCATGTACTTCCTCATCACCTTTGGCGAGGGCCTGGAGCCCGCTGACCTCAAGGCCTCTGTGGTCTTTAACCAGCTCTGACGGCTGCTGCTGGCTGCCTCGCCCTCCCCATGCCTGCTCGCCCCCCCCCCTCCCCTGCGCGTGTTCCTTTACCCGAGGCGTGTGTTGGAGGACCTTCTCCTAGCTGCTGATCTCCCCTCAGCATGCCCAGGACCCTCTGAGCCTGTGTGCTTCCTCCTCTCCTTTCCCTGGTGCTGGCACTCCTGCTCCCATGAGGAAGATGCAGAGGTCCTGTAGTCTAGAAGCTGACCCGGCTGCCACTGCTTCTGCTGTAGACCATGGAGGCCTGGTGGGGCCCAGGGCATGTGCCTTCCCTCTGCTTCGTTGTTAGGAGAGAGACTCAGAGAGGCTGACAGAGACAGACAGACACAGAGAAAGAGATCCAAAGCACCAGCCTTCGGGCTTCCTCAGGAGACGGA
Organism: Mustela nivalis; assembly: GCF_964662115.1. Classification (NCBI taxonomy): domain Eukaryota; kingdom Metazoa; phylum Chordata; class Mammalia; order Carnivora; family Mustelidae; genus Mustela; species Mustela nivalis. The sequence goes on along the minus strand of NC_139028.1, from coordinate 60,456,960 downwards.
GAGACAGACGACAGAGCGGCCTCCCTGGGGAATCACTGCTCTCCTGGCCGCAGTGCCCTTCGCTGAATCCCAGAGGTGAACAGTGAGCCCGAGGACCCAGGAAGGCACCGCTCCTGGCCCGGGCCTGGCATGGACCCGGGATGCTTCAGGGGCCCCAGGACTTCAGGCAGCATTTGGAGGGCTGATCTGGGGCAGTGGGGAGCAGCTGGCAGGCTCAAGGCTGTGCTTACCAGCTCCTGCCCTACTGGGGATGACTTCAGGGGGTTAAGTGAGAGGGAGGGAACATGTGAAAAAGTTACGTAGAGATGCATCTATCTGTACGTGTGCGTATATACTGAGAGAGCGTGCTGTGTTCATGGCTATGTTCTAGAGCCTGTACCTGCGAGCAAGTCTGATTTTAGATGATCTACTTTGTATTGCCCAGCTGGTTCATGGGTGGCCCTTAGTAGGGGCTTGGTCAGGATAACCTTGGGGAGGGGGGGCTCCTGAGCTGAGAGCCTCTGAGGTTCATACAGTGAAGCAGGGAACAGCATAGTGAAGGGATTTCCCTCTGCAGGAGAGAGGGGTCCAGAGCCCTGGAGCTAGAGTCAGTAGATTCTTTGGGGCCTCAGTATCCCTGCTGGGATGTGAGGTTTTTCCCTGCTCCCTGGGCAGGAAAGGCTCAGGCCCAAGGGGCACCTCAGGAATTACTCCCAACACCCTGTCTGTCTCTAAGCCAGCTCTGGGTGGTTTTTTTTTTTTCGTCAGGAAGAGGCCCATGACACTTTGCTCATGAAGCAGACCCAGCGAGAGCCACAGGGCCCAGCGAACAGATGCACTGGGAGAGGGCGAGAGCCATCCACAGTGGCTGGGAATGCTGGGAGGGTGAGCCCCATTCGAGGCGTGCAAACAGGAGTGGGGTTTGGGAATGGACATTCTTTATGTGGGGAATGGCTGTGGTGTTTCTGACTCTCCGCTCGGGGGCCTGTTCCCGGCGGGGCTTGAAGTCTCAGTCTGGTGGCCAGTAGGGCCATCCGGACCCCCCGAGATGGTCCTGCCCTTCACCTCTCTGCTTGACCTCCGCCTACAGCTTGGAGGACCCTCTTGCTGCAGACTGCCTGTACCCTCACCCTGAGCCCCCACATCCAGTCCTTGCACTGTGTGTCCCCAATAAAGCCTCTGTGCCCTCACCTTGTGGTGTGCAGTGTCTCACCGCGAGCCACCCCTGCCCCCCCACCCCCACGAGCTCTGACAGCCCTCTCCAGTCCCTGCAGAGCCCTGAGCATCCCCTCCTTGGCCTTTTCCTGCATTCCCACACCCTCCCCCGGCTGCTGTCAGAGATGAGGCCTGGAGCAGTCAAGGGACTGGCCCATGGTCAGACATCAGGATAGAGTTAGAATCAGGTCTCCTGATACTCAGTGGGGTACCAACACCCTTGGCAGGTTTTTCCCCAGGAGCCCCCAGTACGGCCTCTGAAGCGTGGGGACATGCTGAGGCCACTGAGAGGTGCCATCTGGTCCTCAGCAGGTGGAGCCCAAATGGGCTGGGTAGGGATGCACCAAGCCACATACAGTCTCCAGGGTCCCTCCCTCATGGGCTGGCTGGCCAGGGGGCAGATGGGATGGGGAGTGGCAGGGGTGGGGTGGGGCTAGGCCTACATCACCAATTTAATGCATGTCCTCAGGCAGCCCCTGCCCCGCTGACCAGACAAGAATGATGTTACCACATCCCTTTGGTGCCCACTTGGCCCTTCTCTAGAGCTCTTTCCCTTGTCATCTCTCTGGAGCTCATTCAGTTTTAGGACAGAGACAAAGTGGCCTGGAGGATGAAGCCATCTGCCTAAAGTCACAGAAGGCGTGGAGGGGCTAAAGGAGGTGGCCGTGTTTGGACCAGGCTCTGGGTCTGCGGCCCCCTCAGGTGGGCAGGGGGAGGCCTGCTTCTTCCCAGTGACGGAGGTCACATTTTTTTTTTTTAAAGATTTTATTTATTTATTTGACAGAGAGAGATCACAAGCAGGCAGAGAGGCAGGCAGAGATAGAGGAGGAAGCAGGTTCCCTGCTGAGCAGAGAGCCCAATGTGGGGCTCGATCCCAGGACCCTGAGATCATGACCTGAGCCGAAGGCAGTGGCTTAACCCACTGAGCCACCCAGGCGCCCCGGAGGTCACATTTTGCTTCAAGGGCCACACTTGAGATTTTGCCTAGGATTGACCCTTGCTTCAAAAGGCTCCATACAACCAGGTCTCACTTCCCAGTCCTCCACCCCGGAGCCCTCCCCAGAGCAGCTGTGGCCATCTTGTTTCCCTTCCCCGAGCCCTGCCCTTCCAACCCTGGCCTCCATCCACTCCTGAAGATCCCTGTGGAAGGGGTGGGGGCAACAGAGCCCAGCCCTCCCACCCCTGCTCCCCTCCTTAGCTTAACAGCCAACACTGGGCTGGGAGGATGCCAGGAGTCGGAAACAAGGACCCAGTTCCCATGGAACCCACAGGAAACCGTAGAGAGAAGAGACCTGCCGTCTCCTGAGCTTCTTCCTCCCACTGAGGCAGCGCGTGCCATGCTGAGGGGCCTGCCACTGACCACCTGTGTGACCCTGTTGGCAGGGACTAATGATGATGCCTCCTTGTACAGTCCTTGTGAAGCCTGAATGGGTTTATGTTAGTGAAACTCTTCAGGGCCTCAGGAGGGGGCCACACAGCACCGTCTCTCCATTTGCTCTTCGTGACTCTCCTGGTCACTGGAGACAGACGGTCTTTTCAGTGATTTTGAGAGGATTGTCAGGAGAACCTATTTACAGAGGAGCAGCGCGGGGTTCAGAGAGGTGAGGTGGGTTTCCTGAGGTAGCCCAGCAGCCCAGTGCTTCTGGGAGCAGGTGGTGTGGGGTGAAGGGGACGGACAGGGGCCAGGCCTGGCCCTGGTTGGAGTGGACGAGAGGGCATTCTCCTGTGCCATCATCACCAGGCTCAGGATGGCCCAGCAGAGGGGATCTTTAGCCCGAGTGGTTTAGCTGGGCAGCCCAGCAGGAGGAGGCCTGCCCTGACCCTGGAGTCCTGCCCGGGTCTCTGAGCATACGGCCCGGCCCTGTGGACAGGAAACCCCAGACTCCTGCAGGTGCATCACGTCCTCACTCTGCGTGGGTGCGACGGGGCTCTGCTTTCCTGAGGGTGTGGGGAGTAGGGTTGGGGGGCCCAAGCTTCCTGACCTCTTCCCGTCATGGCCTCTGAAACCCGAGAATTTGAGACTCTTGCAATCAGAAGCTGAGAACTGAGGAGCTTCAGGTGCTTGAAACCAGGGACCCTCTATTTTACCCACCTGACTTGGGTAACACTGGCACCACCCGCCCCCTGCAGCCCTTCAGACCTCAGCTCTACCGGCCTCGGGCGGAAATGCCCCCAGCTGGCCCTCAGGCTCCTGGACAGAGATCTGTGCCAGTGCCTTCCCTGCGTCATGCTTGCGTGCACGCTGACACACACACGTGATGCCCATGTGCACACACACATGTGCTGGTGCTCATACACACGCGTGCTGTGTCCACCACAGGCACTGGCATTCATGCACTCGCACACTCAATGCAAGCATGTCCCACTGGCTCAGAGTCCGAGGGCAATTTGAGCCGGGAGTGCTCCAGGCCCCTGGGAGGCTGCCCAGGTCACCTGAGCTGCCCGCCAACCCCAAGGTTTGCAGGACGTTGTTTGGGTGCACGCACTTGTCCTGTGTTCCCCAGCGGGATGAGCCCTCCTTACAGGTGCACAGCCCTCCACTGTTAAGGTGACACCCCCAAAGCCACTGTCAGTCCTGGGTCTCCCAGCGGCCCTGGGGTAGAGGAGGCAGAGGCCAGCACTGAGGCTCAGCGTGGCGGCCAGTCGAAGCAAAGTCCCGGCCATGCAGTGTGGTTGGGCAGGAGTACAGTAGCGGCTGCAAGGTCACTAGTTGGACAGGGCCCTGCTGCAGCTGGCACTTGGAGACTTTTCTTCCAAAAAGACTTGTCCAGCTGGGGAGCTGACCTTTCTATACAGGGCGTGGGGCGGGGATCTGGGGGAGAATAGGACTCAGCCCCACCCTCCAGAAGCTCCCTTCTGGAAAGGGAAAGAGCCTGGGGAGGGGCTGCCCTGGGAGCACCAGGCCCGGAGAGCCTTGCATACTGTTGCTCCGCTCACCCCCGAGGGACAAGGAAGGTACCGGAGAGGGAGCCACGTGTGCAAAGCCAAGGTGGCCTGAAGCATCACGGGCGTAGATTTTCTGGGAGCCCGAGGTGGGAGGTGGTGTTGGGGGCTGAGGCCGAGAGGGTCAGCAGAGCCTCGGCTGTGACTGCTGGGCCAGGGAGCTGGTGGCCCTGGGGATGGGGCCTTTCAGCTGGAGACAACATGGGAGGAGAGAGATGGCTTACTGTGCTCCCTGCTGCCCGTCCCTCCACCTCAACAACTGTCAGCTTGCAGCCACTCGTGTTTTCCTCTTATTCCCCTCCCCCCACGCCCTCCAGGCCACATATCATTTCATCTGTAAATATTTCCCAGTGCATCTCTGGGTAATAAGGGGTCGTGAAAAACAAAATAAAATAAAACAAAAACAAAACTCTGTACCTGCAATCCTAGAACAACTAAAATAGTTTCACATTTCACGGTAATTCCCTCATAGCATCAAACGCCCAGTAGGGGTTTTGGTTTCCAATTTCTGCCATAAATATCTGTGTGTATGTGTTTTAATTTTATTTAAATTCAATTAACCAACATAGAGTACACCATTAGTTTCAGATATAGTGTTAAATAATTCATCAGTTGCTTCTAACACCCAGCGCTCATCACGTCACGTGCTTAATGCCCCTCACCCAGCAACCCCATCCCCCCCACCTCTCTCCTTCCTCAACCCTCAGTTTGTTTCCTAGAGTTAAGAGTTTCTGTTGGTTTTTCTCCCTTCCCGATAACATCCCATTAGTTTTCCCTCCCTTCCCCTGTGACGCTCTGAGCTGAGCTGTTTCTATATCACATGAGTGAAGCCACGTGGTAAGTCTTTCTCAGCCTTAGTTTGCTCAGCATTATCCCCTCCAGTTCCACCCACGTCGATGCAAATGGTAAGTATTCATCCTTTCTGGTGGCTGAGTAATATTCTGTTGTGAGTCTGTATCACACCTTCTTTATCCATTCACCTGTCTGTGGACTTCTCGGCTCTTTCCAGTTTGGCTACTGGGGACATTGGTATGAACGTTGGGGTGTATGTAGGTGGCCCTTCGGATCACTGCATATATTTCAAAGCTGTGACCATCAAGGCAGTATGGTACTGGCACAAAAACAGACACATAGATCAATGGAACAGAATAGAGAACCCAGACACGGACCCTCATTTTCTCTATTTTTTGAGTGTCTTCTATTTTCCTGATTCCCGCTATCTTTATTATTTCTTTCCCTTTACTTGGGGAAGATTTTTTTTTTTTCTAGACTCATGAAGTAGAGATTTCTTCAATATTAAACCTTTTCTTCCATCCATCGTTGGCTTGATTTTCATGGTGGTGTTTCAAGTGTTCTCTCTGCCCCACATTTCCTGTAAGCGCGGACCTCCCCTAGTGGTTCCGTGAGGTGTAGGCACAACTTTTTGGCATGACTGCTTCACAGGAGATCTTGCGTACTTCTCTCACGAGGCACGTGATGGCTGCTTGTCTTTCTTTTTCATGATGTTAGAAGCCATCCATGACTATTGCTAAATCCATTATTTGCCAGCGGTCATAAAATGGTGAGTCTCTTATTCTAGTCTCTTCCTCATTTCTGAAGCTCATCTCCAGATACAAACCCCCTTCATCTGCTGCTCTTGGTTCCCCACTGGCCCAGTTGGATAAATCCTGATTCTTTCCCTTAATTTTCTAGTTTTAAAAGAAAAACGAGTTGATTCCCAGCTATCCTCCAAGAGTGACTGATGACTTGTTGTGAGTATTGTTGTGATCTCGTAGATGGGAACCTGTCTGATGTGTTTTGATCCATTGCAATAATTACTCTTACTGATGCTGCACTTGGCCTGTCTCTGGCCAGTGGGAGCCTCTGTAGGTTGGTCTTGGAATCCTGTGATGTGGCCTGAGGGTCTTCGGTTGCTTCCTTGATTCCTGGTATGACTGGACGTGGTGTGGAAGCTTTGAGTTTGAGGGCCTCTATGAGTACACCTTCTTGCACAGTGTCCTCCTCCTCGCTCAGGACCCTGCTGGCAGCAGAGGGAGTGTGGGATAAGAAACCAGCCTTGCTAGGCTCACCGGCCATGAGGTAGGAGGGGAAACTGAGGCCCATGGGGATCCCTGACTCAGGATCTCCAGGCCCTAGAGCCTCATTAGCTGCTTCCTGAGCCACAGAGGGTGCAGGGCCAAACCCCAGGTTTGGCTAATGATCCTTCTGCATCCCCAGCAGTAGTCCCCGTGCCCTGTGAGGGCCCTCTTCCTCCCCGGGCCCCATGCAGTCCAGAGCTTTCAGAGCAGGGGGTAGTGGGGGAGGGTGCATGGGCCTGGCTGGTGTGCTCAGCTTCGGACTCCCTGTCCCTCGGTGCTCTTGGGCAGCTCCTCATCTCTCCACCTTCCCATCTGTGCAGTGGGGATGATAAGCCACCCTGCATGTACCTCATTTTTGATACAACTTTCTGTCCTGAAAGCAAAGTGAGAGAGGGTGCTGGGTGCTGGGGCAGAGGCTGGCCTGGGAGGTTTACGAAAGAACATAGAATTGACTGAAAAGGGACCACTGGGCAGTGTCGAGTTCTTGCTGGGTTCCAGATGCTGTGTGAGGCCCTGAAGCCCCAAGTGTGAATCCTGCCTCCCTCCCTGGTCCTCATGGGCAACACTGCGCCAGCAACTTCCCATGGTATTGCCCTGAGAGGTGGTGGGAAGAGTGGGGGCACGGCTGAGTGAAGAGCCCGGTCTGTGTCTGGCCTTGGGCAGACCTCCGCTGCTGGCAGCTTCATTTGCTTGGTCTCCAGTGTCTCACAGGGACCGTTTGTCTTTGCCAACATCCCTGTTGATGGTAAGAGGTGTGTAAACAAAAACCCTCTTAATGAGCGTGGGGGTTGGGGAATGGCTTTTGGCTGAAGTGTCTGTGCACAGGCTGGTCCGGGCCTTGGGATTTATGGCCTTCTGATGCATCTCTGGTTTCTCGGCCTGGATGCCTGCATGCCCACCCCCATCCCTGAGGGTGTTTTTCTTCCAGAAGGAGCTTCCCATGGTCCCAACCCCTGCCTTGGTCCCATGCTGGGGAGGGCCAGCAAGTCACCTGACTCTAGGGTGAGGGGATTTCCCTTCTCTGTCCACCTCCTGCTGCCCAGATTTGCCTCTTTCCATCAGACTAGAGGCCTCCTGAGGGCAGAGACCATACCTGATTCACCTGGGTCCTAAGTGTCAGCACGGGTCCCCTGCAGAGTGGTCTGCAAGTCACAAGTCTGAATCCTGGTTTCAAACCCAGGTCTGTCTGACTCCAAAGAATGTGTGTTTTTTGACTGTGTGGCCCTGGGCAAGTTGCTTGCCCTCTCTGAACTTCAGGGTTTTTTAGCTGTAAAGGAGGGATAGATGATAATAATCTATGCACAGGGTTATTGTGTGAATTAAACTGAGATAATCTGTGGTGGTTGCGGACGTGGCACCTGGCATGTCCCAGATGTTCCATAAATGATATTGTTAGAGACCCAATCAATGCCTGTGAATTTTAACACCTGTTGATTGAGCACCATCTCTGGGTCAGGCCCTGGACAAGGTGCTGGGCATATGACAGTGACCAGGCCTGATGTCTTCCTGCCCTCAGAGAGCTAGACTTCCAGTGCTAAGTTGAGCAGGGTGACACATGCTTGTTTAATTATAATTGTGGTAATGGTCCCCGAGGAGAAGGGCCAGGGGCCATGAGTTGTACAGATGGGGTCCTAATGGTCTAAAAAGTCAAGGAGGGCTTCCTGGAGGAGGAAGTGGGTCGTTAAGGGCAAGTGAGAATCAGCTGAGTGAACAGAAGAAGGAAGAGCAGGTGCAAAGTTCCTGAGCAGAGGAAGAGCCTGGAGCAGGGAGCAGGGGCTAAGGGGGTAGAAAAGCCAGCCCGGAAGTTGGGGGCAGGACAGCGCAGCTTAAGGATTTGGACTCACTTCCCAGGGAGGTGACATGATCAGAAAGATAGATCACTGTGTTGCTGTGTGGGCCAAGGGCACGTGTGGCAGCTAGTGCTGTTAGAGGGTTCTGGGCTGGGAGGTGGGGGCTGGTCAGGCTAGCGCCAGGGGCAGATGGGAGATGGATTTTAGCAGAATGTGGGAGCTCAGATTGCCCGAGTAGGATGGACTGAGGTAAAAGGAGGGGCCGCTCAGGCTGGACTGGGTGCTGGCAGTGCCATTCACCAGATGGGGGCTGGGAGGGATGTGGTGTGTTTCTGAGCGGGGGGGACGCAGAGGGAGGCACCAGGAAGGGCGCAGGAAGCTCCTAGGGTCTTAGAGTGACAGCTGGCAGGAGCCTACACCTAACCACTGCAGAGAAGGGAAACTGAGGCCCAGAGGTGAGAAATGTGCACCCGAGTCCCACACTCGTTCATGGCAGAGATGGGGACAGGACCCACTATTCCTTTCTCCTTTGATTCCCTCCAGGCAGCCCGCCCCCGCCGTGTCCTCAGGAAGCCACATGTGACCTGCACTGTGTTCCCGTCCTGTCCCCTTTCCTATCCAGGTCATCCCAGACTGGAAGGAGCAGGAGTGGGACCCTGAGAAACCCAATGCCTATGCAGGCATCTTCCACTTCCATTTCTGGCGCTTCGGGGAGTGGGTGGACGTGGTCATCGATGACCGGCTGCCCACGGTCAACAACCAGCTCATCTACTGCCATTCCAGCTCCCGCAACGAGTTCTGGTGTGCCCTCGTGGAGAAGGCCTATGCCAAGTAGGTACAGGCAGGGGACCGGTGGGTGGAGGGCCAGCCTGGGGCAGCTTGGCTTCCAGGCTCTGTGTGTCTGCTCCTCCAGCCAGTGCTCCTGGCACAGAGGCGAGGGGCTGCTTCAAAGTCACACAGTGCGCTCAGAGCCTGGGAACCCAGGGTGTGGCCAGCTGAGCCTGCGCTGTGGGGGTGGTGCCAGGGGGCAGGGTCAGGGAGACCTGGACTGTAGGTCTGTTACCAGGTGTCCTATCCCCAAAACCCACTCACGCAAGGAAGAATAGCTTCTCCTTATTCTACCTGAGAGGGCAGAGCCAACACTCACATTCGGGGTGCTGGATTTTCCCCTCAGATCCAAGCTGCCAGGCCCTCCGTGGCAGCCTGGCTGGGATGTGGGCTCTCAGAGCCCTGGCTGGTTGTGGAGCATGGGCCCTCCCTGCCCGTTGGGCTCCGAGTTTCATCCACTCATCCATCTGTCTACCTGACAGTCCATCTATTCTGTTTCCACCGACCCCCACTCCTGCTCTGTGCCAGGCCCTGGGTCCCCAGCACGGGCCCCAGCGAAAGCTGGCCGAGCTGTGGAGGGCTTTGGGGCAGAGTGACCTGCTCAGGCCTCTGCAGGTCAGGGGCAGGCCTGGGGCAGGACGGCGAGTGGGGCTGGAGACCAGCCCATAGGCTCTGTGGAAACCTCTCCCTGGTTCTGCCTCCCAGGCCCACCTGCTGGTCTCCTTGGACTGTGTGTGTGTGTGTGTGTGTGTGTGTGTGTGTGTGTGTGTGTGTGTGTGACAGGAAAAGGAAAGACACCAACTTTCAACATCAAACTCAAGAAAACAGAACACCGACAGATTCCATTTTCAGTCCAAAGGGAACCAATCTCGCCCCCTGGTGGGCTCCGAGTCTCCAGCACCCTAGCTGCGGGGGCGGGGTGGGGGCTTCCCTTTCTGGAAGTGCCCCTCACTAGCCCCTCAGTAGCAGCTTCTGCTTGGGTCTCTGCGTCTGTCTATTCCCGCTGGATCCTATAAGCGGAATCTTACAGTATTTACCCTTTCGCATCTGGCTTATTTCTCGGCGCGCGATGCTGTCCGAGCTCACTTCCGTTGCAGCATGCCAGCGTGTCCTTCCTGTCTAGAGCGGCACAGAATTCTGTTGCGTGGATAGGCTCCACTTCGTTTCTCCATTCATCTGTCGGTGGACTCGGGTCGTTTCCACCTTGGGCTGTGGCGAACATACCGTGTGAACATGGGTGTGCAAGTGTCCCTCCGAGTCACTGCTCTCAGCTCTTCGCAGTGTACACCTGGGAGTGAGCTGCGGGATCTCATGGGAGTTCCGTGTTTGAATTTTTCAGTGACTGCCGGACTGTCTCCCACAACAGCTGTGCTATTCATGCTTGCTTCCTTTTTCATTTATTTACTTCTAAAATTGTAAAATGAATGCATGTCTCTTAGAGCAGATCCAGCAAATATAGAAACCCAGGAAGAAGGTAATAAAAGTCCCCTGTGCTCCTGCATATTTTTCCAGGCCTCTCTACTTCTCTGTTTGGGGCCAACTGAGTGAACCAGGCTCCCTGCCTTCCGGAATCTTTGCTCCCCTCCCTTCCAAGGCCCGGCTGCCCACTTCTGTCTCCCTCCCTGTGCTTCTTGTGTCCTCTCCACACCCTCCCCACCACTTAGAAACTCCTTTAATATATTTTTCTAGGGGTGCCTGGGAGACTCAGTTCATTAAGCAGCTTCCTTTGGCTCAGGTCGTTATCCCAGGCCTGGGATCGAGTCCCACATCTGGCTCCTGGCTCAGCGGGGAGCCTGCTTTTCCCTCCCACTCTATCTGCTGCTCTCCCTGCTTGTACTGTCCCTTTCTGTTAAATGAATAAATAAAACCTTAAAAAAAATGTTAAAACATTTTTACAAAAAGATTATTTATTTATATGACAGAGAGACACACAGCTAGAGAGGGAACACAGACAGGGGTTGTGGGAGAGGGAGAAGCAGACTTCCCTGCCTAGCAAGGAGCCTGATGCAGGGTTCCATCCCAGGATCTTGGGATTATGACCTGAGCTGAAGGCAGCTGCTTAACTGAGCCACCCAGGCGCCCTCCTTTAACATCTTTGATGGCTCTTTTTTTTTTGTAGGTTACCTTGTAAAACCTGCGTTCCTGTTTTGTGGGGAACCGCAAAAGATAGGTCAGGTATAGATTTTCATAGATATGTGTAGATTTTCAGTTTATGTAATCTGTTCTGTTATATATCCCATTCTGCTGCTCATGTTCATGTTCAGCACTGCCTTTAAGACTCCCAGCCTTTTCCTAACATTCACAGAAGAAGCTACAGTTGTGCCCTTGGCACCTGGTAGGTTGTACATAGTAGACAATTAGTGTTTTTTATTTTTATTTGTTTATTTATTTATTTATTTATCAGTAATCTCTACACCCAATGTGGGGCTTGAACTCATGACCCTGAGATTAGGAATCCCATACTCTACTGACTGAGCCAGCCAGCCATGCTCAATGTTTTTTAAATGAACTATTGCATATATTTTCATTTTTTGTTACTTTCTAAAATATTTATTTATTTATCTTCAGAGAGAGAGCGTGTGTGCATGTGTTGGGGCTCAGGGGCAGAGGGATGGGGGAAGACTCCCTGCCACATGTGGAGCCTGACACCGGGCACGATCTCAACCCAAGATGATGACCTGAGCCAGAATCGAGTTGGATATTCAACCAGCTGACCCAGGCGCCCCTACCGACATTGGAAACATCCCCGGAATCCAGCTATATTGTTTTGTCAAATGTACCAAGCAAGCACCAGAGATTTCCTGCCACAGGATTTCTTTTACAAGCCTTCGTTGGGGGGCAGCCTCGCATCCCAGAGCATGGATGCAGCATTAGTTTCTAAAGTCAATTCCTTGTTGTTAGGCATTTAGGCAATTTCTGCATTTACATTGTTATAAATAATGTAAATTATTCGTAATTGATGTTTCAAAAACTAAGTGAGCTTTAAACACTTTTGAGAAGAATCGCTTGATTTCTGGACTGCTAATTTGGAGGACAGGCTGCTAGGGCGAAGGGGAATTTGGGTGACAAAATGGTGTGGTTTGGTGGGACAAACACTGATCTAGGAGCCAGTGATATGGATTACAGTGTTGGCTTTGCTGTGACCTGCTCTGTGACCTTAGCGGTGTGCTTGACCTCTCTGAGTCCCCAAAATGTGCCCTGGAAGGTGAGGGATTTCAGCTGGCTGGGGATTGTGAGCTGGGAATTCTTTCCACATTGCTCCCCAGGCTGGCGGGCTGTTACCAGGCCCTGGATGGAGGCAACACTGCAGATGCGTTGGTGGACTTCACAGGTGGCGTGTCTGAGCCCATCGACCTGACCGAGGGTGGCTTCGCCCACGATGAGGCCAAGAGGAACCAGCTCTTTGAGCGTGTGTTGAAGGTGCACAGCCGGGGAGGCCTCATCAGTGCCTCCATCAAGGTGAGAGCACAGAGGCTGCCCTCCTGAGCTTCTTCGCCGGCCCTTACTGGGAAGCGAGCTGGCCGTGCTGTCCCCGGCAGGGCCCCTGCTCAGATTGGCTCCTAAATCTTTGCCCTCAGCCTGGGGGGTGGAGGGGAGCAGTTGGGGTGGCCTTCCCCCTCCCCAGTGCTGGGCAGCACAGGCCATAGGCCCCTGTGCCCTAATTTCTATGGTATGAAATACCTTCTGGTTTGACCAGCATCCCCCTTTTATGGGCATCTTGTACTGGGGTGAGGGTTGTCTGTACCTCTGATGGTCCCTTAGTTTGGATTTGAGGCATCACGAGCTACAAGGTAACGGGAAAGGGGGGAGCCACTTCCTGTAGCTGGCACAGGCCCGAGTGCTTCAAGAGGATCATCTTATTTCTTTGACTTACTCCTAATCCAGGTGGGGAATCGGGCTCAGTGCAGACACCAGTGGGGGGTTGTCTAGACCAGAAAAAGGAAAAGCCCTGATTTAGAGCATTTACGGTGTCAGTACTTTCGCCGTGTTGATTTCAAGCTAATGTTTTAACAGTTGCACAGCTGAGCCAGTGGCAGTGAACTCCAGTACACCCCTGGGCCAACCCCACTTTAGGCCCCTTCCTTGACCCCACACTGCTGCTCACTGGGGGCTTTGCGAACTCTGAGCTCAGTCCCTAACCACAGCTTCTGCTTTGTGTAGGGCTGTCATTCCTTCCCTGTCCTGTAGAGGGCGGTGTAGGCGCACACCCGCCTCGCAAACCAACCCGCTGACCGGGCTCTGCCTCTCTGGGCAACTGTGTCCTCCCGCAGGCAGTGACAGCAGCAGACATGGAAGCCCGCCTGGCGTGTGGCCTGGTGAAGGGCCACGCATATGCCATCACTGACGTGCGCAAGGTGCGCCTGGGCCACGGCCTGCTGGCCTTCTTCAAGTCGGAGAAGCTCGACATGATCCGCCTGCGGAACCCCTGGGGCGAGCGGGAATGGAATGGGCCGTGGAGTGACACGTGAGGCCCAGGGATGGGAGTGTGGGCACAGGACAGACCCCGGGTGGGTGGGCCCCGGTATGAGATCTTGGGCAAGGGCAAAGGTGGGGCTTCCTGGAGGTGGTGGCTGGGCTTAGAAGGCTTTGGGAGGAGGATGACATTAGGAGACCTATGTTGTAGGAGGTGTGTGTGGGAGTGGGTTGGGGTGGAGCGTGGATTCTGCAGGGCAAGGACCTGGAGGTAGGGATAAGCTGATTCCTATAGGGGACAGAGAGCCCCACCTGGTGGTGAGTGGGGAAGAAAGCAGGGAGGGAGACCACCAGGGGTGAGAATGGGTGTGACTGCTCTGTGTTTAGCTCATGGCCCTGGTGAAGCTGGGACAGAAACAGAGCCAGGCCTCCAGTGGGGGAGCCCCCTCCCCTGAGGGTCATTCTGCCCTTGCCGCCAGTCTGTGGCTTTGCTCTCAGACCTCCGGCCCCTGGCATGGAAGCAGCCCATGGTTACCTGTGGGAGTGGCAGACAGGCTTTTTGGAGAGGGGCTGGGCCTGGCCCTGGGGCTCCCAGCTACACCCACACTGATGGAGGCCTGGTGCTGAGCTCGCCCTCATGCCTCCTTTCCCTTGCCAGGGTGGCCCTGGTGGGGTCTCTCCTCTTACGCTCCCCCCTCTTCCTCCCCATGTCCATATGCCAGCTCGGAGGAGTGGCAGAAAGTGAGCAAGAGTGAGCGGGAAAAGATGGGTGTGACCGTGCAGGACGACGGGGAGTTCTGGTGAGTGAGCTTTCGTCCCAGGTGGGCATCCGGGGGCTGTGGCAGGGGGCACCGAAGGGGAGGCCAGGGCCAGGGCTCTAGCCGATGCTCCATCATCAGCTTGCTCTTTGGCCTTGGACAAGCCATTTCTGTGCACTGAGTTGGGCAGTAATGGGCCCATCATCCCCATGGTCCCCAGTGCCAACCACAGGGGACTCCGAGCTGTTCGAGCTGGGCCCTCAGCAAGTAGGCTGGGATACCAGCAGGTGGGGCCTTGACCCCTTCGGCAGGGGGCATGCTGGCTGCCTGATTGGTGGGAGCAGGGAGAGGAGAGGCCTCTCGGGGTGGCTGCCCCCTAAGCTGGCTTCTGGGTGCAGAGGAGCCTTTAGTGGGCCAGGAGGGAGACCCAGCCCAGGGGTGAGAGAGTACACTGGGTTTGAGATGAGGGAGTTCAGGGAGGCGAGGGGAACTCGGGGGTTGGAGGGTTGGCTGGGAAGATGACAGCAGCCTTGCTTAAAGAGCCCAATAATGAATGATTCCTGCATTCATCCACCCGTGCGTCCAGTAGTCCCGACTCTGTGCCAAGCTCAGAGTCATTCTTCAGCAGGACCCCTGATCCCCATAGGCCATTGCCTCCTGGAGGGGCACAGGGCACCCTTAGTGCCGTAGATGCTGCGAGAGTCCCAGGCCAGCTCAGAGGCTGATGGCAGTGATCCAGGGGTCAGGGGAGCCACAGCAGGTCCCCCCCAGGCCCTCTGGTCTGGGCTCCTGCAGATAAAATCTGCTTTGCCCAGTGTGGCTCAGGGGTCAGTTGAATTAAAACGGAGCAGTGGAGAACCCTCATCAGGGGAAAGGGCTTCTTCATAAGGCCTATCTCCTGTGTGCTCACACTTAATGCACGTATGTGCCTATTCTCGTGTATGTGCCCACTCAAAGGGGGGTGGGCATAGCTGACCTTCCCCGGGCTCCTGAGATATGCTGGGTGGCACGTTCCCCAAGGGGCTCCTGCCACCAGTGTCTTTGGGCCTCCCAGCAGCGTGGTTGATGATGGATGGAAACATGCTTTATAAACTGTAGAGGGCTGGCCACAGGCGTCCTTTGTACTATTAACAACTGAAGAGCTGGCCTCTGCCAGTTCATGTCCTCTGGAATTTGTACCACAGGCTTGGATTGCTTTCCTCAGTTCCTGCACGAGCTGTGAGAGGGGCGGCTGCTGTGAGGGTCAGTCCCGTCTTACACGTCAGGACACTGGGGCCAGAGGAGTCGTGAGGCAGGCGTCTGCACACACCCCAGTGTGGGTGGTGGCTCAGGGCACATAGGGTGAGGGGGCAGGGGACCTGGCCGGCTCACTGCCCCACCGTGGCCAGGATGACCTTCGAGGACATGTGCCGATACTTCACTGACATCATCAAGTGTCGCCTGATCAACACATCTTACCTGAGCGTCCACAAGACGTGGGAGGAGGCCCGGCTCCGGGGTGCCTGGACGAGGCACGAGGACCCCCAGAAGAACCGCAGTGGAGGTTGCATCAATCATAAGAACACCTTCTTCCAGAACCCACAAGTGAGCGTGCTCGGGGATCCCATCCCCCGCCCTTGCCACCGTCCTGCATGACCCTGGGTACCTCCCTGTCATCCTGCGGGCCTCTGTGCACCTGTCTGTTTAGTTGGGGGGGTGGGGCGCGTTCAGGGGAGGTCCTGGGCAACCTGCAGATGATAAAGACAAGGAACTAAGGCTCTGGGAACTCATGGCTGTCTCATCCAGAGTTACCAGGACATTTAGAGGGAAGCTGAGCTGAGGACTCGAACCCTGTGTTTCTATACCTATGGTGCTGCTCTTGCCAGAGGAGCTTGCCAGGCTGGCTTTCCCTCAGGGAGGACGTCTCCCCTGCAGCCTCCTTGGTTGTGAACCTGGCAGCTTATTAGTTCTCATGTGTGACGTGCCTTCATTTGGCACCAACTGCATGCGGGCTCGGAGCTGAGCCTCCCTGAAGTCACCAAGTCTTGTTGCCACTCCTACAGGGTGGGCATCATGGGCCTGAATCATAGATGAGGGACTGAGGCTCAGAGAGGCGCTGTGATTCATGTGAGCTCTCCCCTTTGAGCTGGGGCCTGGCTCCGGCCTAGCTTCAGGGAGCCGGCAAGCCCATGTCCAGCACAGTCTTACCACAGTATCTTTCTTCCTCGGCTGTCCCTGCAGTACATCTTTGATGTCAAGAAGCCAGAAGATGAAGTGCTGATCTGTATCCAGCAGCGGCCGAAACAGTCCACCCGCCGGGATGGCAAGGGTGAAAATCTGGCCATTGGCTTTGATATCTACAAGGTAAGGCCAGCTGGGTCCCCTGCTCTGGGTGAGGAGATCGAGGGAGCTGGATTTTAGGCCATCTGGGCCTGGGGAGAATATTCTAGAACACTTGGGTCCCTGACCTCATCCCTGCCCTCTGGCCGCAGTGGCTGATGCCCTGGGCCTGCTGTGGCGTGAGCCCTCTTTGGAACATCGGCGGAGGGCTCCACCTGCCTGGGGTTGGCTGCCCTGGGAGCTCTCAGTCTGGTTTCTTCCCTTCCAGGACCCACAGGCTCTTTGGTGTTTGGGAAGGGGAAGACAGCCAGTGGTCAGGCCACACCCTGGGAGGCTCTGGGTCCCCCTGAGCTAGAGGCCCTGCTGGGCCCTGGGAGCAGGCATCCCGGGCAGAGCCAGGCAGGCTTCCCGCTGGTGGCTCCCACTGGTCTGGGGCCCGAGACTATGCTCATGTTGCAACACCTGGGGTGTGACAGCACACAGCATAACAGGACACCACGGGCCCCCCAGATGCCCAGAACCTCAGGAGACCACATGTGGGCTAAGCCCCTGTATTAGGTGTCCTTGGTCATGTACTGACGGTCTGTGCATGTCCTTGTGTTGTGACGTCCGCCGTGTGCTAGAGTGTCCTGACTTTGACCTGTTGGGACCTCACGTGATGGGCCTGCAGCTCATCATGGCAGGAGTTGGCTAGCATGTCCCGGCAACTGGTGACATCATTGCCTGGCCCCGGGCTGTGATGTGGGCTGATAGTGACTCTGGGGGCTGCCATTGAGTCAGAAACCACAGGGACCTCATGACCAGGGAGGAGTCCTGGTGCCTTCCTACTCTTAATGGCTTTGCTGAGACCTAATCCACATGCCATACAGCTCACTCACTCAGTGTGCTGTGACTTGGAGCATATTTGGAGAGTTGTGTGACCATTGCCACTATTTTATTTTTAATTTTTTTTTCCAAATGATTTTTTTCCCGTTTTATTTTATTTTATTTCTCTTCGATGTTCCAGCATTCATTGTTTATGCACCACAGGCAGTGCTCCGTGCAATACGTGTCCTCCATAATACCCACCACCAGGCTCATGCAACCCCCTACCCCTCCTCCTCCAAAACCCTCAGTTTGTTCCTCAGAGTCCACAGTCTCTCATGGTTTGCATCGCCACAATTTTAGAGCATTTTTGTCACCCCGAAAAGAAACCTGGCACCCTTCAGCCACCACTGCTCAGTGCCAGCCTCACCCAGCCACAGGACTCGGGCAAGCACCCATCTACCCCGGTCTCTGCCCATTTGCCTTTTCCGGGCAGTGCATGGACGCAGATTCTGTCACTGTATTCACGGGCGGGAGCACGGGAGCCGGAACCAGGATGGGGGTGTGGGGGTTGAGGGGGGGTGGGGGTTGAGAGGGCCCCGAGGGGATGGGGTGGGGGGGTAACAGGGGGCGGGGCATGCGTGTGGCCCAGCCCCCTCTCCCTGTGCGCATGGGCAGGTGGAAGAGAACCGGCAGTACCGCATGCACAGCCTGCAGCACCGGGCTGCCAGCTCCATCTACATCAACTCGCGCAGTGTCTTCCTGCGGACCGACCAGCCCGAGGGCCGCTTTGTCATCATCCCCACCACCTTCGAGCCTGGCCACACTGGCGAGTTCCTGCTTCGGGTCTTCACTGACGTGCCCTCCAACTGCCAGTGCGTGGGGGCAGCTCGGGCCGCGGTTGGGAGGGCCCAGTCCCTATACCAGGCTGCCCCAGAATCTGCAGCCACAGAGATGTTAGGTGTCTGCCCCAGGCATGGAGCCCAGCCTTCCAGCCTCCCTAGGATGGCACTGGCGCTCATGGCACCCATGGCCATCCTTCTTCTCCCCTCCCCTGCTCCTCCATCCCCTCTCTTGGCTACATAAAGGGACAATGTCTTGTATGTGCACGGCACTTCACAGTTTACAAAGCTTTCAGTCATCTCATTTGCAACTCCGGAATCCCAAGTGGGTGGCCTGACCCCTCCATTTTACAGATCAGGATTGGGGATCATGGTTGGGGCTTGGTTTCCAAGGTCATGACACCAGTGGTTGAGTTGGGCTAGGTGGACTGCTGGAACCATTCCATCCCTGCTGGGGTGCAGACCCTGTGAGTCCCACACTGCCCTCCCACTTCGGCAGGCAGCTCCTTGCACCCACGGCAGACCTGGGAGGCAGCATGTGTGGTGGGCTCAGTGCAACTGAGTCCTGCCAGTCCACATTCCACCTCTGTCCCGCTGTGGGGCAGATCCCTTCTCTTGATGAGCCCAGTGCTTCATAGTCTGTTAAATGGGCATGGTAATAGTCACCTATCACCCGGGGCTTTGGGAAGATGACACATAATACCTGTAACATCCCAGCAGAGGGCTGGGCCCACAGCAGGTGCTCAGTATATTGCTTTTCTCTCCGGCAGAATGGGGCACCCTTACAGAGAGAAAGAGCAGCAGGAAGCCCAGGGTGGTTTGCCCAGGATAAGTAGTGTCTGGACTAAATATTACTCCCCTCCCCTTCCCCCTTCTCAAACCCTATCACCTCA
Source organism: Mustela nivalis (assembly GCF_964662115.1). NCBI lineage: Eukaryota > Metazoa > Chordata > Mammalia > Carnivora > Mustelidae > Mustela > Mustela nivalis. The sequence goes on along the minus strand of NC_139028.1, from coordinate 60,438,098 downwards.
CCCCTCTCCTCCTCTGCCCTGTCCCAGGGAGCTGCGCCTGGATGAGCCACCTCGCTCCTGCTGGAGCTCCTTGTGTGGCTACCCCCAGCAGGTGACCCAGGTGCACGTCCTAGGGGCTGCTGGTCTCAAGGACTCCTCGACAGGTGAGTTAGCCCGGGGAAAGCTCCAGGACCTACCTTGCTGAGAAGGTGGCTCCGTCCTCTTCCCAGCCCCGTCCTCTTCCCTCTGCTCAACAACAGACACCTAGCTTCCAGATCTCTCCTGCTCTCACTCACTGAGTGAGCAATCCTTTCCTAACATTCATGCTGGGCTGAGTCTTGGAATGAAACTGGGTGCCTAGAGAGGAACTGGGCACCTGCTCTTGGGCAGCTTCCTATGTGGTGGATACAGTCAGACACAGGAACAGACAGCCAGGAGGCACGGCTTAGGGAAGGCTTCCTGGAGGAGGTGGCCTTTCTCCAAGCTGAGGAAGCATTAACATACGTTGGTGAAGTGGAATAGGGGAGTGCTCAGCATGGAGGCCAGGGTGTGCTGCCCACCCCCCGCCCCATTTCTGGAAGTTAGGAAGTGAGTCAGGCTCTGTCTCCCTTCTATTGAATATAGGACTCGGACTTCTGCTTTGGTGAGGGGAACTCACTTCTCAGACACCTGTCCCAACCCCCACCACCCCTACCCCAACCCCACCATCATCCCATTGCCCACTCAATTTGTCTAGGAGCCAACTCTTATGTTATCATTAAGTGTGAGGGGGACAAAGTCCGCTCGGCCGTGCAGAAAGGTACCTCAACGCCTGAGTATGATGTGAAAGGCATCTTCTACCGCAAGAAGCCGGGCCAGCCCATCACAGTCCAGGTGAGCCTGCCCGTCCCAAGAGCCCCTCCTGGCGTGCCACTTCCCCCTGCCCCCAGCCCCCACCTGATGCTTCCCCATTCACAGGGGCTGGGCCCGGGATTGCAGATTTTTTTGTTGGGGACCTAGGAACACTACGTGCTGATTCCTATTCTCTCCCTGACATGGTATGGCCTCAGGAATTCTCTTACCTGCCCTGCCCAGTGTCCCAGAGTCTGTGGGGTGGGCAGATTAGATTAGCTGGTAAGAATTTGCGACACAGCAGGGTTAGGCCAGGGACAGTGGTCTTCTTTGCCAGCTTTGCCCCAGTGCCTTGGGAGTTGTTCCTTAAATACCTCCAGAGATGGGTCTGCCTGGGAGCTTGTACCAAGATAAGATGCAGTGTAATGGGGGTGGCTGTCCTGAGAGTGAGGGACCAGAAAGCTGAGGTCCTGGGCATGGGATGATTCTGGGCTCATTAGTGGGAAGTCCTCTGCCCCTGGGCCCAGGCCAGCCCCTCCCTGGGTGAGAAACCATCTTTAAACAAATGTCCAGTTCCCCTGGAGAAGCCACTATAGGATTTCCAAGATTTCCTAACACTGGATGCCATTGGATCAAATCACAGACCCGTAGATGTTGGGGCTAAAAAGACCCATAGGGGCCGCTGATCCAGCCCTTGTATTGAAGATGGGGGAAGTCAGAGCAGCAGGTGTATCGCTTGTCCAGTGTCACCTAAAGTCTGGCGCAGTGCTAATAACACACTTAACTGTATACGTGGTAGGGAGTTGGACAGATAGGAGGAAGCCTGAGATTCTGGAAGGGGTACGGCCAGACCTATATTCCGGCTCTTCAAGATGCCTCCTCCTCCCATCCCATGTTCCTCTGTCTCCTTCCAGATATGGAACCACCGAGTCCTGAAAGACGAATTCTTGGGCCAGGTGCAGCTGAAGGCTGACCCCGATGACCTCCAGGCCCTGCACACCCTCCACCTCCGGGACCGCAACAGCCGGCAGCCCAGCGACCTGCCTGGCACTGTCGCCGTGCGTGTCTTCAGCAGCACCTCCCTCATGGCTGTCTGACACCCACCCACCCACCTGGCTGTCACAGTTTTAAACCATCTGCATGTCCCCAACCTGGCCAGGGACTCACCTGAGAGCCAGGACGCTGGGAGCCTCTTCCCAGCTTTTCCACTGACTTGCTGTGTGACCTGGGGAGGCCTCTGCCCTTCTCAGGGCCTCAGTGTCCCAAGGGTCCCGAAGTGTTCCCTTCTCATGGAGGAACCTTCCTGCCTGAGATTTATAATCACACCCCTTACCCCAGCTGTCACTACTGCTAAGGGATTCTATCCGTTGAAAACATTTTCCCAAGGCCCTGCTGTCTGCCGACGGAGTGCCAAGATGTCACTTGTTTACACACAATCTGCCACCTCCCCGAACCCCACTCTTGCCTCTGTTGTCCCTGGGCCTGCTTTTTCTGTCCCCTACACCTAGTTTGCTAGCCACCTTAAAAGGGCTCTTGGCTCTTGCTGGGTTCCTGCTTGGGCTGGAGTCAGGAAAATGGGCAGGTGACATTTGTTCGTTCTCTCATCCTGTTCACTTGCCCATCCATTTATTTATTCAACAGAGGTTTGCCAAATGAATAAATGACACCCATGAGAGTCCCAGTGGTGCCAGCCACCTCCCTACCACTCTGGGAGACCCGGCATCTGTGTGGGGCCTCACTCCTGCTCTCAGGTCCTCTCCGAGGCAGATGCCCACATGCCCAGAGGAGCTACTGTGGCTGCCATCTTGCCCCAGGCTCTGATTGCTCTCCTAGTCTCTGGGTGAAGCCCCCTAGTGGGATGGCATCAGTGGTTGTAGGAGGAAGGGAATTTTCCTGCCTCTGTTGCCTTCATGCCAGAAGGTGTGTGCTTGGTTTGGTGGCCAGGAGGATGTGAGGAGGCCTGGGGACCTGAAGGTTCCTCTCTGCTGCAAGACTTTTCCTAGGAGGAGGGACCCTGGGGCAGTGGTCTCAGGCCCACTGGGCTCAGGTCACTTGTTGGGCTTGGAAGGAGACAGGTGAATCCATCATCTGACCAGAGGCGTCTCTCCCAAAAATTCCCCCCCAGAATGCAGCCCAATGAGCTATGGCCCTCCTCTTGCTGCCTGGACCAAAATGTTCCTTTAATCTTCAATGTTTTATATTCTTCATGTGTTACCAATTTCAACCAGGGGCTTTGAAAGGAAAACAAAAGCCTGAGCCCCTTTATTCATCTTCAGCTCCAGTTCCTGTGGTCCTCTGATTTTAATTTTGATTCTGCCAGGGTGGGCGGGGTATATAGGGATGAGGAGAAGTCCTGCCTTCTCAGACGAGGCCCACGGTGGGGGGGGAGGGGTGGTGAAGAAGAGGGTGTTTCCTACTTGGATGTGTTGCCAGCTGGCCCCACCCAGTTCTTGGTGAGTGTTGGTGCCACAACCTGCTTGGGTCCCTTCTGTGCCCTTCTCTGGCTCCAGACAGGGGGATATAAATGAAAAACCCAGTTGGTTCAAGAACAGGAATTCCTGTGGCCTTGCTGGGGATTTGTGGCTGGCTCTGTTCCTGTGCCCTGGCACCCTTCCACAGGACGGGCTGGGAAGCGAACCAGGAGGCCAAGAGGATTCCTTCTTGAAAAGCTGGGACTTCCCCTGCAGAACCTGGGCCTGGGGCTTGGCCAGGACCACATGACCAGGAGCAAGTCACTGAAACCACCTGTGCCTCAATTTCCCTTCTGCGAAGTGGGGCCCACGGTTCTTGTTTGCCGGCACTCTTACTACCATGTGCTGAGTAAGGGCACACCCTTCATGTATCTCTGTATGCGAGCACACCATACACCTTCACGGAGTCACTCAGTGTCTTCCAAGTGAAGACTCCTGAGTTGGGGCGGAGAGGTGAGGGCCAGATAAGCCAGCTTGGGGCCCCTGGGGCCAACACCCGGGTCTTCGCTCTGCCATGTGCACCTGGGCTAGGAGGCAAACCGGGAGCAACTGGCTGGCCTGTGTGGGCTTCAGTCTGGGGACTGGACACTGCCTTCCCCTTTCCCCCAAGAAAAACCAGGTTTGGCAGCCCTGCCCCTACTTGCTGCCCTCAGTGGTCCAGCCTGGCTCCTGGCTGTGCAAAGGTGCCCGGTCCCTGGGCAGGTAAGGATGGCGTTCTTACTGCTGGGTGGGGAGAGCAAATGCTCCATGCTCCCGATGCGCCCTGCAGCCCGTGGGGGGCCTCAGGGTCCCCACTTGCCACTGGGCAGGGGTTCCGGTCACACCACCTGGATGTGGTTTTCACTCCCCTCAGGACCGACCGTGGGGTCAAGAGTGGAGACCTTTTCTGTTCTCAGAATAAACATTAACCACAATCCCAGAAAGACTTTCTTGGATCTGTCTGTCCCTCTGTGGGTAAGGGAGAGTGGAGGGAATATTTCCAGCTCATGTGTGGGCAGAGGTCGTGGGGATCATGCCATCATTCCTTCAGCCCACCTTGTCCCAAGCCTCGCCCCAGGCACTGGGGACGTAGGGAACCAGCCTGTCCCATCTGTGGGGCTGTCCACACACCAGGTCCATGGATACACTGTGGCCCTAACAAACACTGCAGGGAGTGACTGGAAAGGCAGTGTGGGTTCTGGGGGCTTCCAGCTGACCTGGGAGGGAAGGTCGGGCCCCCTGGTGCAAGTGGACTGTGGAGAGGGAGGAAGTCACAGAAAGAGGGACGGGGTTTGTGGGTACAGGTGGATGGTGGGGAGGCCAGAGTGCAAGCTATTAGGAGGAAGATGCTGTCCGCTCCAGCCAGGGAGCTGGGGTCGGGGGTAGGTGGGGGGTAGGGGCTCAGGAGAACTAGTGGACAGATTTTGGAAGTAGAGTAGTGATGACTGGGTTAGGGTGGGTGGGGAATGAGGGGAAATTAATGAAGTTCAGTCAGTTCATAGGTCTCTCTACAGGACCGTGAGCAAAGAACATTATGAATGCTGAGCCCTGCTTAGCACAGAACATGACCGTGGGTGCTGGGTAGATTGTTGCCGTTACGGCAACCGGCAATTGCTGCGGACCTCTCCACTCCCTACCACACTGGGGCCATCCTCACATCAGGCCTGCATTCTGCCCCCGTGTTCCTCTCAGGGTCTCTCCGTTTTCCCAGCTGTGCAGGCCATGTTCAGCCTGGGAGGCTCAGCAAGGGAGGTGATGGGAGGAGGGGTAGGTAGCAAGGGGCAGGGGCAGGCACCAGCCCAGAAGTGAGGACGGCACCCCGGAGCAACCCCTGCCCAGGGCTGCCTGACTGAGCTCACACTGGCAGCTGGGGTCCTGCAAGGGTCAGGAGTGCCGGGTCAGAGTCTTCGAGTCTGGGCAATGTTGCTTCTCACCTGCAGCTCCAGGGGGAGGCCGGACGCTCAGCCTTGCTCCCATGGGGACTTCAGGGGGCAGTTCTGCCTGTGCCCACCAGGTGGCACACTTGGCCCCCCCCACCCCGGTCTTTGGTTGGGGGTAGCCTCCTCCCTGCAGACACATCTCCGTTACAGAGGTGGGGGCTTGGCGAGCACCTCCCTCTGCCCGGACCAAAGTTGCCCCCAGACAGGCCCACACTGATGGGTGGCAGGAGGCAGAGACCGGTAACAAGGACATGCCAGGTCTCAGCGAGGAGTCCTCAGTGTTACTCTTTGCCAACGCTAATAACACTGTGTACCCCTGTGTATGCCCCTCTCCTCGCACTTTTAAATCACATTATTTCCCTTCAATTCATATGTGTCCCTGGCACAGGCAGGGTTGTCCCAAGTCAGTGGGGTTGAGAAAGTTTCCTGGTTGATTAGGGACAACACCAGCCCCCCACCCACCCCTAGAACAGGTTGTGGGGACGGTGTTGAAGTGAAGAGCTTCAGGGGACACATCTGAGGGGAGCCCTTGGGAAACAGGTCTGGGGAAGGAAGGGTGGTGTGGGTGTGTGGACTGGGGAGAAAGAGCCAGAACATGGGGCTTACAACCTCCTGCCCGGCCCTGCCTGGTCCTTTCCTCTCGAGGCATTTAAGGAGAAGAAAACAAGGCTTGGTGGAGGGCCAGCAGGTGCTGAGACTCAGCAAATCAATGACCCGGTGGGGATGGGGGAGGTGCCCGCCACGTGCAGGGAGCAGGTGGTTATTGCCGGTAATAGCAGGCAGCTGAAGCCGTCTGGGGAGCTTTTGCCGGAGTCCCCCACTGGTCGGAAGCACCGCAGAGGAACCCGGGAGTCTGGGCGTCCTCACTGGGCAGCATAGCCTGCCTCCTGTGCTGATGTCACAGGGCACCCAGGTCTTGGAGGCCCCTCTGACTCCGCCTCCTGAGGGAAGGCTCCGGAGGGGGGCGCGGGGAGGGCAGCAGTGCTGTTGGACAGCTGTCCTGGTCGGGAAAGAGAGGGAGACGCTGAGAGGGAGACAGCTGGTCACACAGGTAAGAACTGACAGCTCCAGAGAGACACCCCCCTGCTCCCCGCCAAGGGTGACGAGCCTCAGAGCAAGACAGAGGAAGAGAGGACGTGTGTCAGCAGATTGTCCCAGACCCAGGATCCCAGCTCTTGAGCCTTTCGTGCAGGGGGCAGCTGCATTCCGTCTGGTGGGCAGCTGAGACTGGGGAGCTGGGACCCCGGTAAGCATGGGCTGCCTGCTCTCCTGGGTGCTGGGAGAAGGGTGTGGTGGACGTCCCGGGAATCACGGATCCGCCCATCCTGGGGCCCCTGCCCTTACAGCCGTTTCCTCCTAGTCTGGCCCCCTGCCACAGCAGCCACTGAATGAAACTGTCCTGAATCTAGACAGATAGAGGCTTGTAACGGGGAGAAAGGCAGAGCCAAGGGATACGGTGTCCATTGAATGGTCTCTGAGAGGGCCTTGGGGCAGGGGAGCAAACGTGCTGGGGAGGCAACGAGAGAGAGAGACTCTTTTGGCCTCTGACACGATTCCTTGATCTTCTTTCTCTCTCTTTGGATAAGTGACTTCCTTCCTCTGTGCCTCAAACTTCCCCTCTGTGAAATGGGAATAAGAACCACCACATACCACCCACCCCCCCTCCGGCCCCACTCCAGGTGGGGGGGGGGCGGTAAAGTCAGCATGGACATAGAAGTGTAAATACAGTTTTTGTACAAGAAGCTTATCTTGTAGCTTTTTCCTTCTGTGTACTGTTAAATTCCATGCTCCTTTCACCCTCCAGAGCCCTGAAAAGCTGGGCTCTGCCCCAGCTTTCGAGGCTCACCCTGGTACAGGAGGTCCGCCCAGCCACAAGGCACCCTGCTCAGACGCAGCTCCCCACGGCAGCCGCCTGCCAGCCCCGTTGAATTGCCTTCCCCACCAGTCAGGCTGGGGGCTGGTCTCCAGCAGAACTGCTCACCTGCTGTGTTCTGGAGCTCCAGGCCAGGGGTCAGGGCTCAGGTGTCAGGCAGTGTCCTGGACAGGGGATCAAATGCCTCAGTGCCTCTGAATGGGCCTTGTGAAAAATTGATGCTCACCCTGGAGGGGCAGAGGGGCCTTCCACCAGAGCCTGTGGGCTGGGGCTATCTTGGATCACCACGCTTGGTCCCACGGTTCCTTCCTGAGCAGTCTCTGGGCCTGGCCTTATACTGTGTGAGGTAGAGGCTGAGCTCACCCCTGCCCTGGATTAACTCTCCAACTTTAGGGGGACAGAGATGGGGACAGACCCTGACCTGACAACATAATGCATATAGTCAGAGCTGGATAGATAGAAACATCAGGGTTCTTCGATGCCTAGGGGTGGTCAGAGAAGACTTCCTGGAGGAGGTGCTATCTGAACTGAGCCATGAAGTATAGGTGGGAATTTACTAGTCAGAATTCCAGGTGGAGGGGTCAGTGTATGCAGAGGCCAGGAGCTATGAAAAGGGCTGGCATGTTTCCAGAGGAGTGAGTGCTGAGGATAGCCCAGGTGTCAGGGAGGAGGTAGGGAAAAGGCAATGAGAGGTAAGACTAAGACTTCAGTAAGAGCTGTATCATACTGGGCCTTACAAGCCAGCCTCGCAGGCTTAGGACCCCCATCCTGAAAGCAGTGGGTGCTCTGGGGAAGGGTTTTAGGCAGGGTAGGCCATGAACAGGTCCTGCTCAGCCTGTGACCATCCCCTGGGAACTGGCTTCTCCTGTCACCCAAACTCCCAGCCCTGAGCTGGGAGGCTGGAAATCAAGTCCTAGTCCTAGTTCTGAACTTGTCCTGCCCTGCTGTGTGATTTTGGCAAGTCTTGGTCCCTCTCTGTCCTGGTCGTACCCATATGTCCAGGGCAGAGGGCTGGAATTGCTACTTCCTAAGAGCCCTTTCGAAATCTCTGAATGACTGTAACCAGGAGAAGAGCTCAGCTGCCCTGGGGTGTAGTGCTAGTGACGGCGGCTGAGGCTCAGGTCACGCAGGCTGGGCTGTGGCCAGAGGGAGAGAAGCCAGGGAGGGAGGGTTCCCCAGAGGGAGGAGTGGCTGAGGCTTCGGGAAGAGCCCAGGTGACCCCAGCCAGGCTCCCGGCTGCCGGGCCGGCCTGCTCAGAGGGTTCCCATGGTCTCTCTCCCCTCAGAACTGCAACTGGCCAGGCAGGAAGCAAGAGCATCTGACAAGGGACAATGGTGATTCTTCAGCAGGTGAGTGTCCCCCCACCCTGCCTTCATCTGTCTATGCCAGGTAGAACCCTGTGGGCTCGCTCATCTAGTCCCACCCCACATTCTCTCATCCCTATGGCTAATCATAGGACACCCTCCCCGATACTTTCTTTTAGAACCCTCCTACCTATGCTTCAAAACCTAGCAGTGAACTGTTCCCTGCCTCTTGCAAGCCCGGTCTATAACTGCTCCTTCTGACATGTCTACTGGGGCCTTCCCTTCTCCCTACACTCACCCCACTGGGTAGAAATTATTTATTTACACACATGTCTGAATCCCCAGGCAGGTGCAAAGGCCCAAATGTGCAAAAGCCTTTGGGGACAGGGAATAGGAAGTTGGTCAGTCAGTCTAGTGAAGCCAGATCAGGAAGGGCCTTGAGCCGGACAGGGGAGCTGTGAGTGGGGGATGACTGCTGGGAGCTGGAGCCCTCTGGGGGTAATATGGGAAAGAAGCTACAGTGCTGGTCCTGGCTGAGTCCTCTAGCCCCCCTTTCATCCCAGGGTCACAGTGGCCCCTGACCCTCAGCCCTTCCCCGTGATCAGCCTGAGGCTCTAATGAGCTCCTAGTCTCCAGAGCTAGGAATGTGGGCCCTGGGCCAGGTCAGCTTGGCCAAGCCCTCAGACTGGTGGGAGTGTGTGCCGTGGGGGCTTGGCCACAAGCTTCACCTCCTCCAGGCCCGTCAGAGGCCAGTGGACAGTTTTGTTCTGCAGCTGTGTGTGTGTGTGTGAGAGAGAGAGAGAGAGAGAGAAAGAGAGAGAGAGAGATTGAGGGAGAGAGAGAGAGAGAGAGAGAGAGAAGTTGGGCTTTAGGTAGGGCAGGGTCAGAATGGACAGTTTTCTATCCCAGAGCTGGAGGAGACCCCCCTCTAGAGCTCCTTGGTCTGACAGTCCGTTCAAAGCCCTCACAGAGATGGCCAGAGCCAGCAAGAGAAGGAAAATTGCTATCACTGAACATTTGCTGGTGCCAGGGCCTGGGCTGCCGGAGGTGCTGAGTGGGTGCAGGCATTCATATCCTCCAGAGGGGGCAGCCTGGGCCACCCAGAGCCCCCGGGGGGGGGGGGGGTTTCCCTCAGGAAGCTTGTGAGGCAGGTCTTTGGCTGACTGGGCTTTCTCCCTCACGTGCCTGCTCTTAATGCTGGTCCAGCTCACACTGTGGGCTGGCTCTGCTAGGAGAGGATGTTAACCGGGAAACGCAGGCTTTGCCCACTCCTCACCCAGAAAGTCTGTTACTGCTTTGCTCCTGAGGAAGTTCCCAGCTCTGGGGAGCCAGTCAGCTCCACAGCTCCACAGGCAGAGCCCGCCCACCTGGGCTCCATCTTGGGCTTCATTTTTGGCAGTGGGCAGATTTGGGCATGTTCTTCAGCCTTCCTGAGCCTCTGTTTCCTCCCCTATAAAACAAAGGTGAAAAACCCATCTTTCCTGGGATGGTTCTTGTGAAGATAAAATGCCATGAAGGTTTAGTCAAGGTGCTGTTGCGTTTACCTGTTTCTCCAGCCCGCCTCTCTCCTCCCTCTGTCCTGCTTCTCCTTCCTGCCCCGAAAGATCCAGCTTCTCTGCCTTGAGCACCCGCTTCCCATTTTCCTGCCTGCCTTCTCCTGAGGCTTTGAGGTGGCCACTGTTTCCTTGGGGAGCTATTCCTGCTCTGCTGATGGTGGGGTCAGATCACACTCCATCTTTTTCCTCTGCTTACTTGAGGCCAGCAGGTGAGCCTGGAAGTGGGAGACAGCCCCTGCCCTGCTCTACAGGAAGGGTCACATTGACATAAGCTAGGGCAGGTCCAGACCGGGAAGGGAATCATGATGGTGAGGGGGCAGCAGGCAGGGAGAGGTCTCAGACCCTGGGAGGGGGCTGCTGTACAGGGTGTATGGGTGCGGCAGGAGGAGCAGGCACAGGGCTGGGGGAAGGAGAGGTCAGACTGCCCCGTTGGGCGGCACTTACAGAACATAGGCTCTTTCTTGGGGACCCTGTGGAGGTCTGGGCAGACCCTCTGGGTTGATGGCTTTGTGGGTAGGGGTGCCTGGAGACCCCTAGAAGCTGCCTCCTGCCCCACCACGTTCTCACTGTCCTACGTTCTCACAGTCTCCAGCATGGCACTGAGCCCCTTCTCTGTACTAGGCTGGGCTCAAAGGATGTAGTGATCAGTTGCTCCCTGTCCTGGAGTAGTTACCTGACTAAGGTGGGAGGCAGGCTGAGTGAAACGGTCACAGCAGGAGTCCTGGGGTGGACTGGAGTGGAATAGAGGCTGGGGGTCGGGGGCGCCTCTGCCTGCCTGTGGTGGGGGGGTGGGAGTGTCTGGGCAGGCGTCAAGGCTGTTGCAGATGGGGGTAATTGGGGTCTCCGGAGGAGGGATTGACCCAGGTTACAAGGCCAGCTGGTGCTTGCAAGAACCCACAGATCTGGGGCACACATGACCCTCTTTAAGGACCTCAGGGAGGGCTGCTGTGCTTCTGTGTGACATGCTTTCTGGCTCTGAGGTGGTCCCAGGGTAGGGACTGAATGTACTTTGTCCAGATTCAGGAGCACAGGGAAGTTTGAAGATAAATTTGTGGGCTATTGATAATAATTGAATTTACCCTTTTATTAAAATATCCTTCTTTGTCTCTTAGAACAATACTATAATGATTTCCAGTCTACTTTGTCTGGTATTCTAGCCACCCTAGCTCTTTTTTTGGGTTACTATTTGCATGGAATATATTTTTCTATCTTTTTACCTGCAATCTATTTCTGTCTTTGGATCTAAAGTGAGTCTCTTGTAGTTGGCATATACTTGGGTTCTGGGGGTTTTTTTTGGTTGTTGTTGGTGTTGCTTTTGTTTTTTTAACCTCCTTCAGCCAAACTCCACCTTTTCATTGGAGAGCTTAATTCATTTCCGTATAAAGACTTCTGCTATTTGGCTATGTTTTCCTCTATGTCCTTTCCCCCTCCCCCATGCCCACCCCGCTGCCAATTTCCTCTCTTACTGCCTCGTATGTGTGTGCTTTTTACCCCCCCAGTGTACTCTTTCGATTCCCTTATATATCGGAGTGGTTACCCAGGGTTTGCAATTAATATCTTACCTTTAAAACAATCTAGTGGGAGTTATACCAACTTTGCTTTGATGCTACCTAAGAAATGTTGTTTTTGCTATTGTCAGAAATTACATCTTTTTTTGCCTTTTTAAAATTTAACATATAATGTATTATTTGTTTCAGGGGTGTAGGTCTCTGAATCATTAGTGTTATGCAATTCACAGCACTCACCATAACACCTACCCTCCCCAGTGTCCATAACCCAGACACCCTCTCCCCCCCCCTCCACTCCAGCAATCCTCAGTTTCTTTCCTGAGATTAAGAGTCTCTTATGGTTTGTTTCCTTCCCTAGTCCCATCTTGTTCCATTTCCCGCCCTTCCCCCCATAATCCCCCACCCTGCCTCTCAAATTCCTCATACCAGGGAGATCATATGATAATTCTTCCTCTGATTGACTTATTTCATTCAGCATAATGCCCTCTAGTTCCATCCATGTCATTGCAAATGGCAAGATTTTGGTTTTTTTAATGGCTGCATAGTATTCCATTGTGTGTGTGTGTGTGTGTGTGTGTGTGTGTGTGTGTGTATGTACACTACATCATTTTATCCATTCACCCGTTGATGGACATCTAGGCTCTTTCCATAGTTTAGCTATTGTGGACATTGCTGCTATAAACATTCGGGTGCATGTGCCCTTTTGGATCACTACATTTGTATCTTTGGGGTAAATACCCAGTAGTGCGATTGCTGGGTCATAGGGAGCTCTACTTTCAACTTTTTAAAAAACTTTTATTTATTTATTTATCAGAGAGAGAGAGAGAGAGTGCACAAGCAGGCAGAGTGGCAGGCAGAGGTGGGAGAGAAGCAGGCTCCTTACTGAGGAAGGAGCCCGATGTGGAACTCGATCCCAGGACCCTGGGATCATGACCTGAGCCGAAGGCTGCAGCTTAAGTGACTGAGCCACCTAGGTGTCCCTCTATTTTCAACTTTTTTTTTTAAGATTTTATTCATTTATTTGACAGACAGAGATCACAAGTAGGCAGAGAGGCAGGCAGAGAGAGAGGAAGGGAAGCAGGCTCCCTGCTGAGCAGAGAGCCTGAAGCAGGGCTCGATCCCAGAACCCTGGGATCATGACCTGAGCTGAAGGCAGAGGCCTTAACCCACCAAACCACCCAGGCACCCCTATTTTCAACTTTTTGAGGAACCTCCATACTGCTCAGAAATTACATCTTTATACATGGTGTGCCCATTAACATAGATTCATAGTTATTGTTTCATGCATTTGCCTTTCATGTTTATTTTAAGATTTTATTTATTTATTAGAGAGGAAGCAAGTATGAGTGGGGGCAGAGGGAGAGGGAGAAACAGACTCCTGCTGAGCTGGGAGCCCGATGATGCAGGGCTCGTTCCTAGGACCCTGGGATGATGACCTGAGCCATAGGCAGATGCTTAACCTACTGAACCACCCAGATGCCCCTGCATTTGCCTTTTAAACCATATAAGGAAAAAAAAAGAGGAGTTACAAACCAAAATAACAATCACGTTGGCTTTTATTTTTGCCTATGTAAATATGTTTTTGGTAAAATTACCTCTATCAGAGTTCTTTTATTTCTTTGTATGGCTTTGAATTACTGTCTAGTACCCTTTAATTTCAGCCTGAAAGACTACTTTTAACATTTCTTGTAGGTAAGTCTACTAGCAACAGACTCCTTCAGCTTTCACTTATCTGAGAGTGTCTTAATTTTTCTGCCATTCCTGAAGGATGGTTTTGCCAGATATTGCATTCTTCTTTTAAATTTTAATTACACCGTATTTAGCATACTGTGTTATATTAGTTTCAGGTGTGCAATAGAGGGAGTCAATAGTTCCATGTGCTACTTAGTGCTCATCAGGGTAAGTGTACTCTTTTTTTTTTAAGCCTAAACATGCTTTTTTGTTATTATTATTATTATCATCATCATTATTATTATTGACAATGGGCATAGAAGGAACAGAGTTAGTGAGGTTGAGCCCTGCCGGCTTACTAGTTTGGATATAAGGAAGCACCATGTAACCATCACTCAACCCCAGCGTTCCTCAGCCCACTTTCATCTCTGCCACACCTCATTTTGAAACAAATGGCAAACAGACATCATAGCATTTAACCAAAATATCCCCAAATGTACTACAAGATAAGGGATCTTAAACAAACAAACAAACAAACAAACAAACCACCACAGCACCATCTGAAGATTGGAAGCATTTGAGCAATAATTTCTTCATGTCAAGTCCCCACAGACTATATCTGATGAATCATAATCAGGTGAAAACATGGGCATCATTTTGTTACTTGCTTTTTGCATTTTTTGTGGTTTTCAGCCATTTTTCTCAATCAGGAGGTCAGGACCTGGGGTTTGCTGAGCCGGCCACTTAGGGAGGTCTGAGCGAGGTCCTTTGCCTTCAGCCTGGTTTGCATCCGTTATATAAGTTGGGGGTTCTTCTGTTTCCTTTTTAAAAGATTGGGGGTTTGCAGACTTTAAAAACAGTTGGAAAACCAGCACTTCCTAGCCTCCCAAACCTGGGAGTGTCCGGACGTCGGCTGTACTCACAGGCTGGTGCCTAGAGCCTCCTCTTTCCAAATTGCTTTTCCTTTTAAGAAGCCGTAAGTCCAAAAAAGCATTCAGCTTGGTCTCCTGCTGCCGAGCTGCTGATCGTGCCCACCTGTCTTGTCCCCAACGCCCGGCACATGCTTGGCCGGTGCCTGGTGTGGGAAGAAGGGGGTAAGTGTACTCTTAATGCCCATCACCTTTTTCACCCACTCCTCTAGTAACCATCTGTTTGTTCTCTATACCTTAGAGTCTATTTTTTTTTTTTGTTTTTCTCCTTTTTTCCCCTTTGTTCATCTGTTTTGGTTCTTAAATTCCACATGACTGAAATCCTATGGTATTTGTCTTTCTCTGACTGGCTTATTTCGCTTAGAATTATCCTCTCTAGATCCATCCATGTTGTTGCAAATGGCAAGATTATATTCCTTTTCGTAGCTGAGTAATACTCCATCATGTGTATATATACTGTGTCTTCTTTAGCCACTTGTCTGTTGATGGACACTTGGGCTGCTTCCATAGTTTGGGCATTTTAAATAATACTGCAATAAACATGGGGTGCCTGTAGCCCTTTGAATTCGTGTTTTTGTATTCTTTGGCTAAATACAAAGTGGTGTGATTACTGGATCATAGGGTAGTTCTGTTTTTAGCTTTTTGTGGAACCTCCGGACTATTTTTGAGAGTGGCTGCACCAATTTGCATTCCCATCAACAGTGCACTAGGGTCTCTTTTTCTCCATGTTCTGGCCAACACCAGCTGTTTCTTACTCACCGTTCTGACAGCTGTGAGGTGGTATCTCATTGTGATTTTCATTTGCAATTCCCTGGTGATGAGTGATGTTGAGCATCTTTTCATGCATCTGTTGGCCATCTGTGGGTCTTTACAGAAATGTCTGTATATGTCTTCTGCCCATTTTTAAATTGGATTGTTTGATTTTTGGTGTTGAGTTGTATTAGTTCTTTATATATTTGTGGTACAAACTCTTTATTGAATATGTCATTTGCAAATATCTTCTCCCATTCAGTAGGCTTTTAGTTGTGTTGGTTGTTGCCTAGTATTTAATTCTGGTCTGATTTTTCTCCCCTCTCAGTGCTTTAAACATATCCTCTCACTGCCTTCTGGCCTCCATGATTTCTTATAAGAAATCAGCTATTAACCATATTGAAGATGCTTTGTATACAATGAGTCCCTCTTTGTCTTTTTTTTTTTTTAAAGATTTTATTTATTTATTTGACAGAGAGATCCCAAGTAGGCAAAGAGGCAGGCAGAGATAGAGAGAGGGAAGCAGGCTCCCCGCTGAGCAGAGAGCCCAATTCGGGGCTTGATCCCAGGACCCGGGATCACGACCTGAGCCGAAGGCAGAAGCTTAACCCACTGAGCCGCCCAGGTGCCCCCCTCTTTATCTTTTGACAGTTTGATTTTAATGTGTCTCAATGTGGATCTTTTTCCTCTTTGCTGTGCAGAAGCTTTTTATTTGGAAGTCCCTGTAGTTTATTTTTGCTTTTGTTTCCCTTGCCTCAGGAGACAGGAGAGATGTTGCTACAATCAATGTCAGAGATATTAGTGTCTGGGTTCTCTTCTAGGACTTTTATGGTTTCAGGTCTTACATTTAGGTTCCCGCTCTCTCTCTCTCTCTCTTAAGATTTTACTTATTAGAGCACATACACAAATGGGGGGGAGGGGCAGTGGGTGGAGGGATAGAGAGAGAAGCAAGCTCCCCACTAAGCAGGGAGCCTGATTCGGGGCTCGATCCTAGGACCCCAGGATCACGACCTGAGCCCAAGGTAGCCACTTAATCAACACAGCCACCCAGATGCCCCATTATGTTTAGGTTCTTAATCCATTTTGAGATTATTTTTGTGTGTGGTGTAAGAAAGAGGTCCAGTTTCCTTCATTTGCATGAAGCTGTCTAGGTTTCCCAGTACCATTTGTTCAAGAGACCATCTTTTTTTACCATTGCATGTTCTTCCCTCTTTTGCCGAAGGTTAATTGACCCTATAATCATGGGTTTATTTCTAGACTTTCTATTCTGTTTTATTGATCTTATGTATCTATTTTTGTGCTGGTACTGTACTGTTTTGGTCACCACAGCTTTGTAATATAATTTGAAGTCTGGAATTGTGATGTGTCCAGTTTTATTTTTTTTTCAAAATTGCTTTGGTTATTGGGGTCTTTTGTGGTTCCATACAAATTTTAAGATTGTTTGTTCTAGCTCTATAAAAAATGTTGTTGGTATTTTAATAGGGATTGGATTGAATATGTAGACTGCTTTAGGTAGTATAGATGTTTGAATGTATTTTTTCTTTCAATCTATGAACATGGAATATCTTGCCATATCTTTGCATTGTCTTTCATCGTTGTTTTATAGTTTTCAGAGTACCGGTCTTTCATCTCCCTGGTTTAGTTTATTCTAAAGTATTTTATTATTCTGGGTGTAATTGTAAATGGAATTGTTTTCTTAATTTCTCTTTCTGCTGCTTCATTATTGGTGTATGGAAATGCAGTGGATTTCTGTATATTGATTTTGTATCCCATAACCTTACTGAATTTATTTATCAGGTCTAGTAGTTTTTTGGTGGAGTCTTTGGGGGTTTTCTATATCATGTTGCCTGCAAATTGTGATAATTTTACTTATTCCTTACCAATTTGGATGCCTTTTATTTTGTTGTTTTAGCTGTCTGATTATTATGGGTAAGACTCAAGGTAGATCTATTTGAGCTCATCCTACTTGGAAATTACTGAGCTATTTGGATATGAAGATTTGTATCTTTGTTTTTGACAATCATTTCTTCTAATACCCATCTTCCCCCTTTCTCTCCTCCTCTCCTTTGGGATTCCCACTACACAGACGCTGGTCTACCGTGTCACAAAGAAGTCTTAGCTTTCTTAGGTTCTGCTCCCTTTTCCTAATTCTTTTTTTTCCCTTTCTATTCCACAGATTGGATAATCTCAATTAATCTATCTTCAAGTTTGCTGATTCTTCCTTCGGCCTATTCAAATTTGCTGTTGAACCCCTCTAGTGAGGTTTTCATATTGATTATTTCCCAACATGTGATGCATAATAATTTCTATCCCTTTATTTATACTCTTTATTTGGTGAGATGTTCTGGTTTCCTTCATTCTTCAACTACATTTAAGGTAGTTGAGAAAAATCTTTGTCTATAAAGTCCAATGTCTGAGCTTCCTCAGAGAAAGTTTCTATTAATTTCCTTTTACCTATGAATGCTCCATACTTGTTTCTTTGCATGCCTCATAACTTTTTGTTACGGACTTCTCTTTTTTCTCTTTTGAAAACTGGACATCACAAAGGTAACATGATAACTCTGGAAGTCCAGTTCTTCCCTCTCTCTCCAGTTCGTTGCTACTGTTGCAGTTCTGTTCAGTGACATGTCTAAACTATTTTTATGAAGACCGTCTTATTTGCTGTGTGTGATTACTAAAATTCTGAAAACCCTTAGGACACTGTCCTATTTGCTGTGTGTGATTACTAAAATTCTGAAAACCCCTAGGACCAAAAGCTAAACAAAAAACTCTCAGTCCGGGGCGCCTGGGTGGCTCAGTGGGTTGGGCCGCTACCTTCGGCTCAGGTCATGATCTTGGGGTCCTGGGATCGAGTCCCGCATCGGGCTCTCTCTGCTCAGCAGGGAGCCTGCTTCCTCCTCTCTCTCTCTCTGCCTCTCTGCCCACTTGTGATTTCTCTCTGTCAAATAAATAAATAAAATCTTTAAAAAAAAAAAAAACTCTCAGTCCTGCAGCTGGGCTGTGCGTGTGTGTGTGCGTGCGTGTGTTGGAGCATGCCTTCAATGCTCAGGCCATTTACACCCCTGCCTTAGCCTTCACTTCCCTGTGTACATGGAGCTTGAGGTCAGTTGAAGGTATGCACTTAGGGTGTTCTTGGACTTTTTCTGAACATCCTTCCAATCCTGTGCTTATATGAGGTTTTCTAGATTACCTCGCATGTGCAGGAAACTTTTAAAACCCATATTGCCCTGTCTTTCTGCCAGGATTTCTGGAGTGTCTCTTGTTTTTTCCAACTGATTTTTCCCCCTCATGTGGCAGGGGCTAGTTCATCTGTTCTTGAATGTTTTTGACCAGAGCCCTCCCTAACTGCCCCACCACCCTGCAGAAGTTCCAAGTTAGGGAATAAAGGCAAGCCTTGTGTATTATTCCCTTAAGGAGTTCCCAGACAGGTTAAAACAACCATAATTCTTTGATAACATGTCTGTTCTGCTTCTGGCCCCAAGAACCCACACCAGGGATGTGGGCCTACGTCTTCAAGATTGCCACAAGACGGGGGTATGGGGGAGTTGGTTAGAACTCCACAAAGCTCTCCTGCTGGGGTTCAGTCACTTTTCTCTTTATTAAATGTTCTGTTGGTTACTATAAATATTTGAATATTTTCTAGAGGTCTAGTACAGGTGGTTCTGACAGTTTTTGCCACATTTTTTAGTGTTTCTCTAAAGGAATAAGTTCTTGAGTTTCTTTCTTTCCCATCTTCCTTGACATCCCTTGCTCATGAAAGTTGGCACAGTTACTAAATGAAAGCTTTTTGTCTCAACTTGGTATGTGTATCCTTGGGTAAGTCTCTTTAACCCCTCTGAACCTCAGTCTCCCCACCTGGCCAGAACTGGCCTGGATGGGGGTAGGGTGGGGTGAGGGCAGCACCACGCATCTGAGTTTGTATGAGGCACCAAAGTACAGAAAAGGTGGCAGTGGGGGTGTGGGGTGTGGAGAACAGGCGGCTGGTGGCTCTGCGGAGCCTGGTGGCTGGGCGGGGGCAGGAAAGCAGCCAGTGGGGTGAAGCATTCCTGGCAGAGGACTCACAGAAGCAAAGGAGAGGAGAGGGAGACCCTGTCCAGTCTGTTCAAGGCAGCGGCAGATGAGGCTGGAGCAGCAGTGAGGCCCTGGTTCGGGAGATGGTGTGATGATGCCACAGTGAGTCACGGGGGCGTGAGACTTGCCTTTCAGACCCGGGATGAAGGGGTCTCTTCCCAGGCTTTGGCTCAGGGTGGCCTGGTGCATGGTGTTGAGTAGTGGGTCAATACTTGCCCCAGTCTCCCTAAGGGGGCCTCTCTCCATCCACCAGACCTGTTTTATCATCTCTTTCTTCCTACCTCTGCTTCTCTGTGCTTTGCTGTTCCCTCTTCTGGAGTGCCCTTCATGTCTGCCAAAAATAATCAAAACACCAGGTGTCGCCCCTAACACGACTTGCTCTCACGTGATCTAAGCAATACTCACACAGCCATTTGTTCTAATAGGCATGAATGAGTGAGTTACACACATAAACCTTTTAATCCTTGCAAGGCAACTGTGGTGCCGCTCTCTTGTCATCCCACACATGCAGAAACAAAAGCATGTACGGGTTGAGGAGCTTGCCCGGGTTTACACAGTTTGAGCTGCCTAGCCAGGACTGAACCTAAGCTGTCGGGGTCCTGAGTCCAACCGCTCAGTGGCCATGCTGTCCTGCCTCTCCAAGACAAATCCATTCCTCATCTGGTGGTATTAGGGTCTGGGTCTGTCCAGGTTCAGGCTGGGAGCTCTGAGGGTGGTGCCCCCTAAGCTCTGAGGATGGAAGCCTAAGAAGGTTGGTTAAATGGACAAATGGAAGGAATCCTGGAAGCCTCTACCCCCACTACCTTCCTGTGTCTGAAGGTCCCTTTCCCATGGACACCCATGGACACCCAGGGTGGGTGTGTTTATTCTGTGCTTGGCAAGGGAGAGGACCTCTCCCAAGAGCAGGGTCCCTGAACGGGCACAGGAAGTAGGTGGGAACAGCTGCCGTCAGTTGGCTGGTGCCAGGTGGCAGAGTCTGGGTCCCTGAGGCTGAGATGGGGTTGGGGGTATAAGGAAGTCCAGGTCCAGTGGGGGCAGCTCTGAGTTCTGTGTGAGGCATCATGGTCTCCTTCCTACCATTCTCCTTACTCCCCATAGTGGTCCAGTTAGTGGGACCAGTTAGGCTTCCCGGATTCCAGACAATGCCACGGGCCAAATATGGAAACAATAGGCCTCAAAGAGAGAAGAGAGAGAGGGAAAGAGGAGAAGGGAGGAGGAGGAGAGTAATGGGGCTTGAGCATTCTGGATAGGATGGTAGCTACTGTGGCCCACAGCCCAGCATGGACCTGAGCCAGGTGCCCAGTCCTGTGTGGCTGCCAGACACAGGAGCCCAGCTTGGTGCCTGCTGTCCTGGTGAACCAGGGGACACCCTCCCCCAGGCCTCTGTGCTACCTCTGCCTCCTAGAGATCACCAGCTGGCTAGTCTCATGGCTGAGAGAGGAGGACCAGAAACGAACTGTTCAGAAGCTTCCTTCTCCTGTTCCTCCCACCCCCGGAAGACAGTTTAGCTGCCATGGCTTTGTAGAGGCAGCCAGGGAGCTAGAAGGATCTTTCAGGCACCTTCCCATCGGACTCAAAAATTCATGGTTTATTGCGTTCCCCTCCATAACATCCCCAGGTTGCTTTCCATAGAAAATGTACAGATTTTTCTCCAAAACTGTAGTCCCGGTGAGGTTCCAGGTGCCTCGTTTGCACTGAGGCCCCCAGTTCGGTTCCCAGGGCGCCACACATGGTGGTCTGGGTGAAACCGGCCAGGCATCCCCACGATCAGGTGGTGGGGGGTCCGGTGCAGACCCGAGAGGGCCAGGCCAGCGCCGGGGCCCCCTCCCAGGTCCAGCCCGCGGGCGTCACCTAAGCCGCCGTTGCCATGGGCCCGCAGCAGATGGCCGGGTTTAGGGTTCCCCGGCGGGCGGCGCGCACGGGATTAGGTGAATTAGGGAGCCTGAGCCGGGGACGTGCTGCCACCGGAGCCGCTGCCAGACCCTGCGCGCCATGGAGCCCTCTGCTGACCCGGCCGAACCGGCCAACCCCGCCGACCCCGCAGACCCCTCCGACCCCTCCGAAGCGCGCGCCAAGCAGACCGGCAAGTGGGCGCTGGTGCGCACCCTGAACCACGCGCTGAAGAGTTATGCGGTCCTGCCGGTGAGGCCTGTGCTGGGAGCGGGAGGGTGCACCCGCGGCAAGGCGCCCCGGGCCTCTGTTTCCCCTCCTGGTGGGAACTGGGTGGTGTCCCCGAGGGCCAGGGTGCACACGGGCAGGGCCCTCTGGTGGGGCGTACCATTCCTGATTTTCAGCGTTAACTTGGCCCTGGCTGCCCCTCCTTGTGCCTGGAGCTTTTGCATTCACCCAAGATGGAGGGGCCAGATCCCAGAAGGGGCTTCCCCAGCTCTCTGGGGTCTGGAGCAGGAAGCCTCTTCAGGTGCTCGGAGGGGACTCTGGGAGACGCTTCTGGTCTGGCTGGTTCACCGGCATCAGAGCATGGCTGTGGGTCCCCTCTACCACCTGATGTTTGCAACTGGAGACTTCTCGCTCACAGGGGCCCTTGACAAGGCATTTCCCACCTGTGAAAATAGGGCTACTAAAACCAGTGTCCCAGAGTGATTATGAGGATGAGAGGGGAAAACAGATCCTGAGACAGATTCCTTTTCATCCCACCAAGGAAGACTGAGCCTAGGCCCTCCCCAAGAAGGGAAGGGGCATTAGGGGCCAAGGCCCTGTTGGAAGTTGATGTTCATCCACACTGGGCTGCACGCCTGGGAGGGCAGGTGGGGGGACCTGAAGGCTTGTGGGCTCTTTCCTCTTCCTGTGCCCTGACTCTGAGTGGGTGAACACTGTGAGCACTGAGGCCCAGAGAGACAGAAAGGCTTACCCAAAGTCATCCAGTTTTAGTGGCAGAGCTGGGACTGGAACCAAGATCTCCCTTTCTTTTCTTTCTTTTTTTAAATTTAATTTTATCTTTTCAGTGTTCCAAGATTCATTGTTTATGCACCACACCCAGTGCTCCATGCAATACATGCTCTCCTTAATGCCCACCACCAGGCTCACCCAACCCCCCACCTCCACCCCTCCAAAACCCTCAGATTGCTTCTCAGAGTCCACAGTCTCTCATGGTTTGTCTCCCCCTCCAATTTCCCCCAACTCACTTCGCTTCTCCATCTCCCCTTGTCCTCCATGTTATTTCTCATGCTCCACAAATAAGTGAAACCATATGATAATTGACTCTGCTTGACTTACTTCACTCAGCATAATCTCTTCCAGCCCCGCCCATGTTGATAGAAAAGCTGGGTATTCATCCTTTCTGCTGGAGGCATAATATTCCATTGTATATATGGACCACATCTTCCTTATCCATTGGACAATTGAAGGGCATCTTGGCTCTTTCCACAGTTTGGAAACTGTGGTCATTGCTGCTATGAATATTGGGGTACAGATGGCCCTTCTGTTCACTACATCTTTGGGGTAAATACCTAATAGTGCAATTGCAGGGTCATAGGGTAGCCCTGTTTTTAATTTCTTAAGGAATTTCCACACTGTTTTCCAAAGTGGCTGCACCAACTTGCATTCCCACCAACAGTGTAAAAGGGTTCCCCTTTCTCCACATTCTCTCCAACATATGTTGTTTACTGTCTTGTTGATTTTGGCCGTTCTAACTGGTGTAAGGTGGTATATCAATGTGGTTTTGATTTGAATCTCCCTGATGGCTAATGATGATGAACATTTTTTCACGTGTCTGTTAGCCATTTGTATGTCTTCTTTAGAGAAGTGTCTGCTCATGTCTTCTGCCCATTTTTTGACATGATTATCTATTTTTTGGGTATTGAGTTGAGGAATTCTTATAGATCTTGGATATCAACCCTTTGTAGTGTCATTTGTTAATATCTTCTCCCATTCCGTGGGTTGCCTCTTTGTTTTGCTGGCTGTTTCCTTTGCTATGCAGAAGCCTTTGATCTTGATGAAGTCCCAAAGTTCATTTTCACTTTTGTTTCCTTTGCCTTTGGAGACATGTCTTTAAAGAAATTGCTGTGGCTGATGTCGAAGAGGTTACTATGTTCTCCTCTAGGATTTTGATAGATTTTTCTGCCTCATGTTGAGGTCTATTATCCATTTTGAGTTTATCTTTGTGTATGGTGTAAGAGAAGGTCGAGTTTCATTCCTCTAAACAAAGTTGTCCAATTTTCCCAGCACCACTTATTGAAGAGACTATCTTTTTTCCACTGTATATTTTTTCCTGCTTTGTTGAAGATTAGTTGGCCATAGAATTGCAGGTACATATCTGGGCTGTCTACTCTGTTCCACTCATCTATGTGTCTGTTTTTGTGTCAGTACCATGCTGTCTTGGTGGTCACAGCTTTGTAGTAAATCTTGAAATCAGGTAACGTGATGCCTCCAGTTTTATTTTTCTTTTTCAGCATTTCCTTAGCAATTCAGGGTCTCCTCTGGTTCCATACAAATTTTAGGATTGTTTGTGTCAGCACTGAAAAATGTCGGAATTTTGATCAGAATGGCATTGAAAGTATAAATGACCCCAGGCAGTGTAGACTTTTTTTTTTTTTTTTTTTTTTAAGAAAGAAGCAGGCTCCCGTTGAGCAGAGAGCCTGATGTGGGACTTGATCACAGGACCCTGAGACCATGACCTGAGCTGAAGGCAGAGGCTTAACCCTCTGAGCCACCCAGGCGCCCCAGACATTTTTTTAAAATAAAGATTTTATTTATTTATTTGATAGAGATCACAAGTAGGCAGAGAGGCAGGCAGAGAGAGAGGAAGGGAAGCAGGCTCCCTGCTGAGCAGAGAGCCCGATGTGGGGTTTGATCCCAGGAACCTGAGATCATGACCTGAGCCGAAGGCAGAGGCTTAACCCACGGAGCCACCCAGGCACCCTCAGTGTAGACATTTAAACAATGTTTATTCTTCCGATCCATGAACATGGAATGCTTTTCCATCTTTTTGTGTCTTCTTCAATTTCTTTCATGAGCGTTCTGTAGTTCCTTGAGTACAGATCCTTTACTTCTTTGGTTAGGTTGATTCCCAGGTATTTTATGGCTCTTGGTGCTATAGTAAATGGAATCAATTCTCTAATTTCCCTTTCTGTATTTTCATTGTTAGTGTATAAGAAAGCAACAGATTTCTGTACATTGACTTTGTATCCTGCCACATTACTGAATTGCTGTATGAGTTCTAGTAGTTTGGGGATGGAGTCTTTTGGGTTTTCCATATAAAGTATTGTGTCATCTGTGAAGAGAGAGTTTGACTTCTTTGCCAATTTGAATACCTTTTAATTCTCTTTGTTGTCTGATTGCTCTTGCTAGAACTTCTAATACTATGTTGAACAGGAGTGGCAATTGTGGGCATCCTTGTAGGGTTCTTGATCTCAAAGGGAAGGCTGTCAGCTTTTTCTCATTGAGGGTGATATTCACTGTGGGTTCTTCATAGATAGATTTTATGAAGTTGAGGAATGTTCCCTCTATCCCTATACTTTGAAGCATTTTAATCAGGAACGGATGCTGTATCTTGTCAAATGCTTTTTCTGCATCAATTGAGAGGACAATATGGTTCTTCTCCCTTCTCCTATTGATTTGTTCTCACACTGACTGATTTGTGAATGTTGAACCACCCTTGCACCCCAGGGTTAAATCCCACCTGCTCATGGTGGATAATCTTTTTAATGCACTGTTGGATCCTATTAGCTAGCATCTTGTTGAGAATCTTGGCATCCAAGTTCATCTAGGGATATTGGTCTGAAATTCTCTTTTTTGGTGGGGTCTTTGCTTGGTTTGGGGGTCAGGGTAATGCTAGCTTCATAGAAAGAGTCTGAAAGTTTTCCTTCTGTTTCTATTTTTTAAAAAGATTTTTTACTTATTTATTTGACAGAAAGAGAGAAATCACAAGTAGGCAGAGCAGCAGGCAGAGAGAGAGAGGGGGGAAGCAAGCTCCCCACTGAGCAGAGAGCCCAATGTGGGGGTCGATCCAGGACCCTGAGATCATGACCTGAGCTGAAGGCAGAGGTTTAACCCACTGAGCCACTCAGGCACCCCTGTTTCTATTTTTTGAAATAGCTTTAGGAGAATGGGTATTATTTCTTCTTTGAAAGTTTGGTACAGGGGCGCCTGGGTGGCTCAGTGGGTTAAGGCCTCTGCCTTCGGCTCAGGTCATGGTCCCGGGGTCCTGGGATGGAGCCCCACATCGGGCTCTCTGCTCCGCAGGGAGCCTGCTTCCTCCCCCCCCCCCTCTCTCTCTGCCTTCCTCTCTGCCTACTTGTGATTTCTCTCTCTCTGTCAAATAAACAAAAATCTTTATAAAAAAGAAAAGAAAAGAAAAGAAAGTTTGGTAGAATTCTCCAGGGAATCCGTCAGGTCCTGGGCTCATGTTTTTTGGGAGGTCTTTGACCACTGCTTCAATCTTGTTACTAGATATTGGTCTATTCAGGTTGTCAATTTCTTCCTGATTCAGTCTTGGAAGTTTATAGGTTTCCAGGAATGCATCCATTTCTTCTACGTTGCTTAACTTATTGGCATATGACTGTTAATAATTTCTGATGGTTGCTTCTATTTGGTGTTAGTTGTGATCGCTCTCCTTTCATTCATAATCTTATTAATTTGGGTCCTCTCTTTTCTTTTGGATTAGTCTGGCAAGTGTTTTATTGATCTTATTGATTCTTTCAAAGAACCAGCTTCTAGTTTCGTTGATGTGTTCTACTGTATCTTTAGTTTCTCTCTCATTGAACTCTGCTCTAATCTCGGTTATTTTCCTTATTGTGTGTGGGGTTGGCTTAATTTGTTGTTGGTTTTTCCAGTTCTTTAAGGTGTAAAGAGAGCTGGTGTATTCTGGATTTTTCAATTTTTTTTTTTAAGATTTTATTTTTATTTATTTGTCAGAGAGAGAGGAGCGAGAGTGAGCGCAGGCAGGCAGAGTGGCAGGTAGAGGCAGAGGGAGAAGCAGGCTCCCTGCCAAGCAAGGAGCCCAATGTGGGACTTGATCCCAGGACGCTGGGATCATGACCTGGGCCGAAGGCAGCTGCTTAACCAACTGAGCCACCCAGGCGTCCTGGATTTTTCAATTTTTTGAGCGAGACTTGGATGGCTGTGTATTTTCCCCTTAGGACCAACTTTGCCATATCCCATAGATTTTGGGCCGAATTGTCTTCATTCTCATTGGTTTCCATGAATTGTTTAAGTTCTTCTTTGATTTCTTGGTTGATCCAAACATTCTTAAGCAGGGTGGTCTTAAGCTTCTCTCTTGAATTCTCTCCAAACTTTTTCTTGTGGTTGAGTTCCAGTTTCAAAGCATTGTGGTCTGAGAATATGCAAGGAATAATCTCAATCTTTTGGTTCTTTCTTTTTTAAGATATTGTTTATTTTGAGAGAGAAAGGGTACACACAAGCAGGGGTAACAGCAGGCAGAGGGAGAAGCAGGCTCCCTGCTTAGCAAGGAGCCTGATGTGGGACTCAATCCCAGGACCCCGGGGATTGTTTATAGCCTGAGCAGAAGGCAGACAGTTAAGATTTCTAAATTGTGTGTTCACTGTGGGTGTGTCCAGCTTCCCTGGAGAGGGGGGTGGGGTCCCAGGTACTTTTGAGAACTTTTAAGATCGATCCATTCTGAGAAATCACCACTCAGGGTCTGGGAGACTCTCTGCTCTAGCCACACATGTGACAGAAGAGAAACTGGAACTGGCCCCCTGTCATGTGGCCATACTGAGGCATCCATCAGGTCACAAATAGGATTCTCAATTCAAAGTGAAGTCCCTAGTGGGGCGCCCTTCACAATGGAGTGGTTATGAATGGGGCCAGATGCAGGCATCAGTGCCTGGGGTCTGGGGATTGGAGGGGTCAGTGGGGTAAGACCTGGGGCCCAATACTCCTTTCCTCTCCTCCCTCTTTCTGCCCCACAAAGACAGTTCCTGTTCTTTTCCATCTTCCTTCCCTCACCCAGCCGAGACTCCCAACCCATGCTGCTTTTGGTCCAGGCCCTGCCCTGCAGGTGCTCCCAGTTTTATCTATCACCATCATGACTATGACCAGGTACATTTGTTTCTTTGGGCCTCAGTTTCCTCATCTGTAAAAATGAAGACTCCTTCAACCCACCTGCATTCTGATGCCCTAAGAACTTACCCTGGGACCATGGAAACTTCTCTCCTCAGAAGTTCTCAGGTCTCAGAATTTTCCCTGAGGCCTCTTAGCTGCCATTTTAGCCTTTTTCTTCAAGTTGAGACCCAGAGAAGAAGAAGAGAAATTTAAGTCCCTGTCCTCCTCCTGACTGTTCTTGATTAGGAGAGTTCTAGTCATTGTTTCTGTAGGCTCTGAGCTCCCTGCTCACTCAGCCTCTCTGAGCTCCCATTTCCTGATCCCATGAGGTCTTTTATTTTGGTTATCCTCTGTTCCCTGAGCAGGGTGCATTTTTCTGTGTGCCAGGCTCTGTGCCGGGTCAGGGGATACAGGTGACTCAGACTCTTGCCTTCCAGCTCTGCCCTCCACTGAGGCTCCCAGCATGACCCACAAGCCATGTAAGGCCAGGGGTCCTATCAGTGTTTCCTGTTTTGCTCACAGAACTGGGTTCAGAGAGATGTCAGGAAAGAGCACTGGATTTCGTTTTTCAGCTTTGGGCTTCATTCCTAGTTTTACTACAGAAAAGCTGGGTGAATTTGGGCAAGTTTCTTGAACTCTTTTGAGGAGATGAGGTAGATATAGAATGCTCTGCCTGAGGGGTGTCAGTGAGATCGTTAATCACAGGGAAGCATCTAACTTGCTGCCTGGCCCATCGTGGGTGTACTGGGAGTTAGCATGAAGAAACATCCTGGCCAGCCTGGCTTCTAGAAGTTAGTGTTTGTCTCTGTCTCTGGCTCTTTCTCTCTCCTGCTATACATTCTTCATTCTTTCTCACACACCCTCGGTCACATGCTTTGTCTCTTAGACACAAACACACACTCTCTCTCTCTCTTTCTTTCTCTCTCATCGAGAGACAAATTCTGTTTTTTGGTGTTTGACTCTGGGGAGTCCCTGATGAGACACAGCCCCAGCCCTGTACTTGGCGGTGTGTCTGTGTGTGTATGTGTGTGTGTGTGTGTGTTCCATGCTAGTGGTGAAATGTTGCATAGATGGTGGTCATCCCGTGTGGTGCTGGCTGTCAGGGGCAAGCCCAGAGGCCCTGGAGCCTGGAGGAGTGCCTCCATTCTCTACAGCAGCCAGAGAGAGCTTTTGAAAATGTAAATTTGTCATGCCATTCTCCTGCTTAAAACCTTCCAATGGCTTTTTGTCATCCGTAAAAGAAAGTCCAACCTCTGTCATGGTTACAGGGCCCTGTGTAACCTGGTACCTGCACGTGGTCCCCCCACACCCTCCCCTCATCTGGCTGTAGGCACCCTGCCTTTCCCATCTGTTCCCGGCTCTGTCCCCAGAGCTGGAATGGGGCGGGTCCACAGGGGGTTCTCCATAAATACCTGCGGGATGAATGAATGAGCTCTTCAGCAGTTGGGCAGGAGATGGAGGAGGAAGATGGGGAGGTGGGTGGGGCCAGAAGACCTGCACAGACTGGTGGGCATCCTCCCTGTGGACAGGTGGGCAGGGGAGCGGGCAGGTGGAGAAGAGCAGTATGAGCAGCCGGTGGCCGGTGGCCTGGAACTCAGTGTGACTGAAGGCTGTCAGGAAGCGCAGTTTGGGACAGAAGGGTGACATGGGGCACCTTATGGGAAGCAGCCATGCAGCCTGGGCACGCAGCACAGATGCTCGGGAAATAGGAGTTCTCTTCCCCAGAGGCTCTCCAATTTTCCCCTCCGTTTTCTGGGAGAAAGCTCACATTCAGAGCTAGCCTGTCTCTGACAGCCTGTCTCTTGATGTGCGTAACCTCCCATGAAGTGGCAGCTATGGCTGAAAAATAGTTGATTCCGAACGGAAGAGGGGGAGGCCAACGCAGGGAGGTGCTGGCCTTGAGACTCCCTGAGCCCACCCATCAGACACTGGCAGAGACTGAGGCTCAAGTTAGTCAGCGACTTGTCCAAGGCCCAGCCTGGACGAGCCTGGAGCCCGTTCTCCTGCCTCCCCGCCCAGAGCCGTTTACCCTCGGCTGTCCCCGCAGGGTGACTGGATTGTCCTCTGTTTTATCAGCTGTTCTGTTTCTAACTGCTGGGAGGTAGTGGTAAATTCTCCTTTTATTAGGATGTCTGCATTCTCTCACCCTCTGGGGCAATACTTTGGTTCGGATTAGGATAAACTCCCAGCTGTACCTACAGGCCGGTGACGGGGAGCCTCTGCGGTGCTGGGTCTTGCCCGGGGCTGTGAGGGCTGTAGTCCACTCTGCCGTCCATGTGCTTGGGCCCTTCCCAGTCCTCACCATCCTCTGCAGCAATGGCGTGAGCGTGTTTGCTCAGCTGTTTGTTTTCTGTCTCCTCCCAGATGCAGTGCAGACTCCACTGTCACTGCGGGATCCCCAGTATTTAGATCAGTCAGTGCCTCATATTTAGTAGGTGCTCAGTACATATTTGCGGAATGCATCCGTGCCGAAAGCATCTGTTCTAAGTCCATTTCTCTGCCTCTGGGTTTTGGGTTTGTCTTCCGTGTTCCGTACTGGGTTATGTAGTAAGAGCAGGGGCACAGCATGACACCCTCCCCCTCAAGGTCAGGGCTCTTCCTGCAAGCCAGGAGGCAGTGTTGGGGGACTCATATCGCAGGGCCCAGCTCAGAGCAGTCACTGTGAGGAATCCACCCCGGTGACTCTGAGACTTGCCCCTGCAGGTGATGGAGGCTGTTTGGGTATCCTGTGAGGATGTCTCCTTTAGGACAGAGAGAAAGTGGTTTGAGTGTCTTGGTGTTTCAGCCTGAATCTCAACAGATTTGCTATCTGTGTAGGGGGTGTAGAGCCTTGGGGAGAGCTGGGCACTGGACAGGCCTGGGTGTGAAGCTGCCCAGCCAAGGGGTCTCTTTCCTGCTCCAAGCCTCTGCTTACCTATCTGTGAGATGGGGGCAGTAAGAGCTGATAAGAGGGGGGATTGAAGACCTTGGATCAGAGCTGGGCCTGGGGCCTGGCACCAGCTGGCTTCCAGCCCTTTCTTCCCTCTCCTGTGGTTGGCACAGGAGCCTCTGTTGGGAGGCATGACGGCCCAGGATCCCTCTCCCTGCTCACCTGGCTGTGACTCTCTCTCACCCACAGGGGGACTATGTCTGGATGGACCTGAGATCTGGGCAGGAATTTGACGTACCCATCGGAGCAGTGGTGAAGCTCTGTGACTCTGGGCAGATCCAGGTGGTGGACGATGAAGGCAATGTGAGTAGCCCCCTACCTCCCCTGCCCCTAGGCCTTTGGGAAGACCCAGGCAGACAGGTCACCTGAGGCAGGGGCTGGGAAGGAACCTGAGGGTGTTGGAGGTAGTGCCTGTGCCCCTACTTCCACCTCTCAGACACCCCATCTTCCATGCAACTTTCTCACTGCCCCAGCAAGATGGTGCTTCCCTTTCTGGCCAGCCTCCTGGATTCTATTTCTATGAGCACTCCAGGCATTCTGCCTAGTGTTCAAGATGGGTGTGTGTGTGTGTGTGTGTGTGTGTGTGTATGTGTGTGTATGTGGTGGGGGGGCACCTGCCCATGTATGGTGGTGGGCAGGGGGCGACGCCAGACTGGGAGCTCCTCAGGTACAGAGGTGCTTTGAGTTAGACAGATTGGATTCCAATCCCATCCTGCCCATTTGTCACTAATGCAACCTTCACCAAGTCTCCTTCCCTTTTGAGCCTCAATTTCCTCTTCTGTAAAATGGGGATCATAGTAACTGTCTCATCAGGTTATTGACCCATATGTTGGGGCCCCCGAAGAGAATACCTCAGTAAAGTGAGCTAGACTAAAAATGCCTGTAGTCTTGCTCTATTGGGTTACAGCATCTTAGGAATTCATTGCTTACCTTGGCACTGCCCTAGGAATCAAACAGATTAATCCTTTATTTCTTGCAGCCCTGAAGGGAAAGGATACGGGAGGTGTAAGTTCTGTGGGTAGTGGGCGTGGGGAAGGATGGGAAAGTGTGAGGTCAGAGTCATGCCCTGGAGAAGGCAGGTAGTCTGGAGGAGGGCCCAGAGGGGAAGCACGTGTGTACGTGGCATGGGAAGGTGGGGATGTGGTCCCAAGAACAGAGTCCTAGCTTATCAGGGATGTGAGGGAACCAGGGAGATTCAGTCCTACCATCACTGGCATTGTGCCTGGTGCTATGCCCAGTGCTGGGGAACACAGAGATAGAACCAAGTTTCTGTCTTGGGGTCCAAGATTGCTGGGGGAAAAAGAGGGTGCAGTGACTGGGAACAGAGGGCTTCACTGGGGGCAGGGACAGTCTCGGGGGCCTGGAGGACAGGTGCTGGCCATAAAGGGAGCAGGGGGCTCACTCTTGTTCCTGCAGCTTTCAGGGACACCCCCATGGGGTCTTCAAATCCCTTTGACCCCAGCTCTGTCTTTGGGTCCTCATAGCATCCGTGAGAGGCAAATGTTCTGTTTCCCAAGGGGAAGTTGGGACAGGGAGGGACCACCAGACCTGGTCACACAGCTAGTAAGTGATGGTGCTGGGATGAGTACCCAGGACCTTCGGCCTCTGTGTAGTGTTTCCTGGGTCCATATCTCAGTGGCAGCTCTGGCGCTCAGATTATGTTGAGCCAAGCTTTGTCCCTGCAGCCTTTAGAACCGGAGGGCCTGGGGCACCTTGGTGGCTCAGTGGGTTGAGCCGCTGCCTTCAGCTCGGGTCATGATCTCAGGGTCCTGGGATCGAGTCCCGCATCGGGCTCTCTGCTCAGCAGGGAGCCTGCTTCCTCCTCTCTCTCTCTGCCTGCCTCTATGCCTACTTGTAATCTCTCTCTGTCAAATAAATAAATAAAATCTTAAAAAAAAAAAAAAAAAAGAACCGGAGGGCCCGCAGAGCCTTCTGGAGGCTCTGGTTCTGAGACCTTCTAGGAAGCCACTGTGAGCTTAGAGCCAGAGAAGGGGGCACAGGTTCGGCTGGCAGCCCAGACAGGCCCACAAACCCGCCGAGCGGGGCCCTGGGACTCTGCCTGCAAGCTTACGTTTCACCTGGGTCATGTTGCACGTCAGATGGTGTCCTGTAACCATGTCACTGGATCCCAGAGCCCCCCTCCCACCTCTCCCACTAAAGCCCTGGGGGTAGGGGTTGCAGCTGGGAAGGGAAATGACTAGGTGGCCGGAAGCAGGTCAGGGAGTCTGGCTAGCCTCTGTGGCCTTGAGCCCAGGGCTTCTGGCCTCCTAGGGGCTTTCCCATTCTCCTCCCTACCATCCCTGCCCTCCAGGTTGTTGTCTTTGACCCCTCTGACTTCCAAGGCTCCCTTAACTCTAGGGCAGGGACTAAGAAAGTCCCATCTGCTTCCCCTGAGACCCAAGGCCAGGGCCAGAGAGGGTTCTCTGTAAAGCCTTGCTGAATGAATGAGTGGATGAATAAATGATCCTCAAGGGGACCCTAACATTCTGTCTTTGCCGGAGCTGTTCCCATTGCCAGAGGCACCCCTTCCTCCCTTCCTCTGCAGAGCTCATAGTCCCTTTCTCTCCAGTACCAGGACAGCTCCTTTTTTTCCGAATATGTCCCCCGTCCCTGGGGCTGGCCATGTTCTCTCTCTCTCTGGCATTCCTTCAGAGCCAGGCCTCCATTTGTGCCCTGGTTATACTTTGGTCTGTGCTGTAAGGGCCTGTGGACATTGACCTGTGGGCCGCTGACATCAGTTGAGGGTCCTTCCGTGCAGGGAAGGGGTGAGGAGAGGCTTGGCTCTGCCGTGTAACAGGGTGAGCCAGGTGATCGCTTGAGTGTGACTCCCCACTGTTAAATGGTGACTGGTTGTTCTGTTATGGGATGCTATGAGGAATGAATGAGAACAAAGATGTCCTCTGTAAAACCAGAAAGCATTGCAGTAATAATACCCAGCCCTGGATGTACAGTTGCCAGGCACCAGCACTTTTTAGACATGGTGGGAGGGAAACCAAAGTTAGCCTTTAGTGTCTCAATTAATCCCCCCAAGGTCTCCAGAAGACAGGATGGTTACTCTAATTCCCATTGAATAGATGAGGTCACGGACGCCC
Organism: Mustela nivalis; assembly: GCF_964662115.1. NCBI lineage: Eukaryota > Metazoa > Chordata > Mammalia > Carnivora > Mustelidae > Mustela > Mustela nivalis. The sequence goes on along the minus strand of NC_139028.1, from coordinate 60,405,193 downwards.
AGGGATTCCAAGTGGCGTGCGCTGGGCTGCAGGGTTGCCTCTCCCTGCTGTGCTGAACGGTTAGGGGAGGGACCGTGGGACTGGAGGTGGGGGTCGAGGGAGGAAGGCTGACAGCCTGCCCAGGCATCCTCTCTCTGGCCCGCGCTGGAGCCTACCACCCAGTCTGTGAGCAGGGACCGGTCAGAGGGGAATTTTCCAACTGGATCACCGTTTATCAAGAAATAGGTTAAAATGGGAGAAAGGAATGTTCCACTCAGGACTGGAAAGTCCAGGCAGGTTCTTTGATCTCCCTATCCGGCCCATTCATGCCTCAGAGAGGGCTGTGTGAGGGCCTGAGCTGGACTGAAGCACTCCTGGCCTAGGAGGGGCCATGAAATGCCAGGGCAGTTGGAGTGGTGGGCTCTGGCTGGCCCTGTCCCCACTCCCTCTAAGGGCCAGGTGCAGGCCACCGTCCTACTCTCATCCTATTTTCTTGGGTGAAGTGAGAGGGTGGAAAAAAGGGACTATGAGGGTCTCTCCATGACTAGGATTTCTGCTTCTAATTCAGAACTGGTCCCCCGTAGCCCACCAGCTAGCTGTCTGTCCTATCAGATTCCCTGCCACATCATTCGTGTGTGGCTCCTGTCTGACGCACTGCGGACCAAGGGTCTTGAAGACACGGGGTCTGGCTGCCATGAGTCCCCAGCTTTGGGGCACACTAGGAGGTCAGAACTGCATTCAGACAATGGCAGCCCATTGTGCCCACCGCCTTTCCATGGGAGACCCAGATGACGTGGTGGTCCAGGGGAGGCGCTGACACATTCCTGTGGTGGAGGTGGGGGGATAGCACAGTGGAACGTGTAAGAGGGGGCTTTAGAAATGGGAAACTTTTGAGCTGTGCCTCGAAGGCTGAATAGAAAGGAAGTAAAGGGAAAAGCATGAGCAAGGCCACGAAGTGTCTGGGGAAGTGGAGACCAAGCTTCTCTGGCTTGAAAGTACAGGGGATTGCTGGAGCAAAGGCCCAGAAGTCCTTGTGTCCACCTCAGGCTGGCCTTTGAATGCCAGGCTGCAGTGTAGGGGGAACAGGGAAGGGCTCTAAGCCCCAAAGTGCTGTGATCAGACAGGTGCGTGAGGCAGCTCCCAGGGGGATGAGGGGCTGGAGGGCAGCCAGGGCCAGGGGGCCAGGTGAGAGATGATGGTCTGGATCAGGACAGGGGCTTAAAGCTGGTGAGGAGGGGACTGATTCACAGGGTTGAGTGAGTAGCCCTGGGTGACAGATTGGGGCTGGGATGAGATGAGGAGGTGATGCCTCAGATTCTTGCTAGTGTCCAGCTTTTGAGGTTGGTTATTCCAGAGGGGACCTGGAGGAGAAGCAGCTATGGGAGGACATGTGTGCATCACACCTACCCACCAAGTCTTAGGGCCAGAGCTGGGAGGTGGCACAGGGGGTCCCCTTCTCCTCCCCTGTTTCCAAAACTCAAACTCCTGGGGGTCCTGAGGCTCCCAGGGTTCTGGCATTTGAGAACAGGTAGGGGCCCCCAGAGGGCTAAGGTGTCTCATTCAGGCTGTGGCCATACCCTGGAACACAGTTTACCCTCACCTTGCTGAGAAGCTCGATTGTTAGAAGGTGCTGGAAACTGCCTTGGGGAAGGAGGGAGGGATTTCCTGGTTTGTTGAAACTGCCAATGCCATTGGCCAGATGTCCCACTGGAAGCCCCCCCCAACCCGCCCCCGCCAACCCCCAGCAGAAGATACTGCAGGGAAGAATAGGGAGAGCCATGGAGGCAACCTCTCTTCTAGTTTCCACATCTGTTCATGAGCACCAAAAGTTCAACCTTGCTCCACATTCATCAACAAGCCCAGTGAGATCTATCTCCAGTGGATCCACTGCTACACCTCATTTGCCAGCCTCAGAGGCTTAGTCTGGAACTCTCTCTCCCCACATCTTACAGGGGTCTCTTACCCATCATTCAGATCTCTGCTCAAATGTTACCTCTCTGGAGAGGTAGTTCCTGAAGACCCTAGGGGAGTTCCCCTCCCTGGTCTCTATCCTATATGCCTCTTGTCACTGTCTGAAATTACTTTTGATGCCTTTGTTTACCAGAGCCTGCATCTGAAGTCTAGTCTAATTCCAGAGATTACATGCTCCACTCCATCTTGCAAAGTGACTGGGGGGGACTCGAATTCCCTTTATGAGAATTCTGAGTGGGGCCCAAATCCCTGCCCTGCCCAGCTTTTAGGTCTGCAGAGAGAATTCCTGGAGGGGAGGAGTGGTCCACAGAGAGTGTGGGTGGGCAGCACCGTCCTCAGACGCTCACACCTGATAATGAGAGTGGCCACAGGAGAGGAGGAGGCCCTTATCAGGGTCGCACATACCTGGGATCCCTGTGTCCAGCAGAGCACAGCCTGGGTCTCAGGGGCCCCGCCTAACTAGAACCACGGTACTTCCCCACAGGAACACTGGATCTCCCCGCAGAATGCCATGCACATCAAGCCCATGCACCCCACGTCGGTCCACGGTGTGGAGGACATGATCCGCCTGGGAGACCTCAATGAGGCAGGCATTCTGCGCAACCTGCTGATCCGCTACCGGGACCACCTCATCTACGTGAGTGCTGCCCCGCCCACGCGCTGCCCCGCCCACTCCCGAGAGCCTGCTCTCCAGAGGCCGTCAGAGACTTTCTGCCAGCAACAGCTTGGTCTGAAATCATCCCTTCTTTGGACTGCAGCTTGTGTGGTCTGGGATTGGAGAAGGGAGCGGTGTGTACCACGTCTTCGTGTGCCTCCGCAGGCCATTGCTCGGGTTGGTGAGAAGCTACGTGTTTTGCCCAGAGTTGGGGAACTGCTGCCTCCTCTGGGTTCGCCATAGGATGAGAGCCTCCCATCCTACTGGTCCTCCAGTGAGGAGAGGATGGACCAGGAGTCTGTATCCTCAGAGGAGGAGGGAAGAGGGAACATGCTTCTTGACTCCACAAACCCTTGACCTAAGAACCAGTCATACGTACACTCCACATTCTTACACCTTGAAACTTAAAAGGACAAATAGTCTCAGTTAGCCAGGACTGACCTGATCTCAGGAGGTGGGTTCAGAGACTGTCAGAATACAAAGAGGCCGTGGAGATTGTATCCTAAAGGTTCTCACACGTTTTGGTTTCAGGAACCTTTGATGCTCTTAAAATTATTGAGGACTCCCAAGAGGGTTTGTTAATGTAGGCTGTATCTATTGATACTTACCATATTAAGAATTAAAACCAAGAAACTTAACAAAATGGATTAATTTGTTAAAAAATAACCATAAAAATCCATTTACAGGAAAAGCTTTTTTAAATGAGACATCGCTATAAATATGCCCCCCAAATTAGCAAGAAGAGTGGTAGTGTTTTATAATTTTTTGAAATACCTTTAATGTCTGGCTTAATAGAAGACCACTAATTCTCCTGTCTGCTTCACACCCAGGCTGATGTGAGACTGTTTGGTTGAAGCATATGAGGAAGAGCAGGCCGCACAGACACGGAGGTGGAAAGGAACTTGCAGACCTCTTGAAAGGGCCTTTGGGAGCCTCAGGGGTCTCCGGACCATACTCTCAGACCCACTGACCTAGTCCCATAGTCCCATTTTATAGACAGGGAAACTGAGCCCCATGAGGTTTAGCCAGGCCCAGAGCTGTGTGCTGGGGTTGCTGCATGTCTCTGACCCAGACCCTCCCTCAAGCAGCTCCAGGTGAAGGAAAGCATGGTTGCGGAAACAAGAGAGCAGGATAGAGTCCCCCTCCCTAGGCAGGTCCCCAGGCCGCAGGCTGGTGGTAGAGGGGGTGTCCTTGGGTGACAGGTATTGTGTGGTGTGCTCGAGGTAAGTACAGACAGAGCAGGTTCTACAGGGTCTGGGGGTGGTGAGGCCTCACTCCCAGCTCAGGGAGAGGGTTGGGGTTCCCAGAGTGGGTTAGAGAGCATTCCGGAAGACGCGCTGTGTGGATCAGAGGCTGGAGGCAGGACAGGGCCTGGTGAGCGAGCAGCACAGTGTCCCTCACATTGTCAGCCCCATGAGGAGGAATCAGGGAGACAGGTCTAGAAGCCCTGAAATTTGTCCCTGAGCAGTCACAACAGGGAGCTGCATCAAGGTTAGGGACCCATCCTCTTGGCAGCCCTGGAATTGTGGCCACTTCGCAGCCAGGGAAGCCCTCTGCGACCCTCCCCACTCTGGGACCCTCCACCACTTCAGACTCCCAAGGGGAGGCTGTGCCCAAGCCCTAGACATTTACCCACTAGGCATGAAGAGCAAGTGGCTTTTGCTGGGAGCCCTTTAGCAATGATAAAGTCCCTCTCACTCTTTCCTGCACCTGAGAGAGGGCAGGGCACAGGTGGCCCCTCCAGATTTGAAGAGCATCACCCAGACAGAAGGATGGGGCTAGAACTGGAGCCCAGGCTGGAGATAACCCCATGAAGACCTGCCGGTGTCTGTGCCCCAGTTCGCAGAGTTTCCTTACTCGCTCTTCTCCCTAGGTGGGAGGGGGTCACCCAGGGTGCTAGAGCATTCTGTGGTTGCTCTCCCGGGGCTGGGTGGAGCCTGACATGGGTCTGGAGATAAGTGGGGAGCCTGCCCCTCCCTCCCTCCTCCCCCTCAGGGAGGCCACTACCAGAGCTAACGTCCTGACCCAATCTCCTGTCAGGAGGAGCTGGGTAAGAGGAGGATTGTCCCCACCAGAGACCCCCACCCCAGACCATATCTAAGAACAGCTCAGAGGTGAGGTCACTGGTTATTTTGCACAAAGTTTATTGATTCTTGTGGGCAAACTGGTTCCTCATGTGTGAGAGGCAGTGGACTGAATCAGAGAACCAAGGCAAACACAGGATTCACAAAGGAGGGGGAAAGAGAAAACTTCAAGAAGAGCAAATCTTATTTGTGAAATTTGGGAGGATGGATCGAGCCGCTGGCAGCTAGCAGAGAAATCAGCTTTGTGTCCTCGAGTAGGCTGATGAGGGGAGCAAGGGAAAGAATTTCTGAGATTTATGGTTTCTCCAGAAAGCTCTGAGATCTGTGCCATTTGCTTAATTAGAAGTTCTTACCAGTAACCTTTCTGGTGGTCTCTTTTTGGGTGGGGGAGAGGGGGTAGGGGACAGGGTAGGGCACTGAGTCGAGATGAGGTGCCTAAGTAGCCTTCTTGTACAGGAATCACCTGGGTGGTCCCCAGCTCACTTGGTCCACAAGCCTAGGATTCTGGGTGTCAGTTGGTCTGGGGACCCCTTCTGTTCAAGGATTGCTCTGTTCAAGGTTTCGACTTGCTCACTCTCTGTAATGGGTAGATGGGGTAGGACCAGAGCTTTGAAGAAGCAGCTGGGCCATTGTTCCACCAGAAACCATACCTGTCCCTAACCATGGCAACCCCTAGTCACTTCATGGCTTGGGTTACCCTGGGCACAGTCCCGCGTACCTAGGATTTCCTCCAATTACCATGGCCATTCACAGCCCTGGGCTAGATGATGTGCTGTCCCTGACTATCTGCCTTGGGCTTGCCCACTGCAGCTAGCCTGCCCCCTAGGAGCCTGAGGGACAGCACCCCAGGGCCACAAATCAGCCCCAGACACCCCCAGTGGGGAAAGACTCTCACAGGACACCTAGAAACCCCTGGCTGGGTGGTCTCAGGTGTCCTCCCTGGGTCCTGCAGGAAGCAAGTGGCAGGGCCAGTGGGGATCCGGGGCTCCCTGACGCTAAACGGACTAGAGTCTGGGACACCTGGGTGGCCTTTGGGGAGTCCCTGTTCTTCTCTGGTCTCAGCCTTCCCTCTGGCACAAGGAAAGACTTCCTGTGTGAGCACCTCTGTGACTCTAGGAAGGTATGTGTGCCCAGGAAGTGTCTTGGTCTCCATGGCCTGCTGAGGGAGATACCCCAGGGCCAGTAGGCCTGGAGACTTCCTGGAAGAGGTGGAGCCATTCCTGTCACATCTCTTGGAATGTGTCTCTGGCTCCAGAGAGGTCCTCAGAACTCTGCCTGGGGACCTGGGGCCCCTAGGCACCACGTGTGCTGTGTGCTTGGCTTGGGAATAGCCCTTATCTCTCCTCCTCCCAGCCTATGGCCCCAAAGGCAGACTTTCTTCCTGGAGGCTGGAGCAGGAGGCCTGTGCTGGGCAGCTGGGCATTAACCCCCTGTTGACCATGGGCCATAGAGAGAGAGAGAGGGAGAGAGAGAGAGGACTGGAGGCATTCAGGGAGCCATGCTAAGGATGGGCCGGAGTCTTGTTGCCCGTGGTGGCCAAGCCCCTCCCTTCTGCACTCCTCCATTGCTACCTCCACAGTCTCCCAGGTGTATTCCTGGGCCTCCGATCAGCCCAGCCCTAGGTAAGACCTAGGCTTGGGTGCCAGCAGTCCCCCCACCCCCATTCAGCTCTGTGCTTCTCTAGTATGTGATCTTGGAGTCCCTCTGCTTCCCAGAGGCTGAGTTCTCCCATCTGGAAAGGACCATGTAACTCCTCCCAGCAGCCTTCTGAGGAGGACAGGCTGGTGTCGCTGGCAGGTTCTCCCCTCGGCTCCCTTCTCTGCCCTTTCCTATGAGCAGCAATTACTGCTGTCCACTCCGTTTCTTCTCCACCTGCTCGTCATTCTTTCGATCATGCAGAAACATTCACTAAGCCTGTTGTATGTGCCATGCACATGCCTGGGTCTAGGTAGGGAGGACAGCGTCTCTAGAGGGTGGAGGCCTTGGACCGGAATTATAGAGGAGTCGGGGAGCCGAGGGTCAGGGACCATGCAGATCACATAGGAGGTTGCCTGGCTTCCTGTGGGGGTGATCATCTCTGTGTGGACAGCAGGAGTTAGCTGGGTGAGGGGGCAGGGGGTGGAGTTTGGTGCTGTTAGCTGAAGGGTTAATGCAGACGGGGCTTCCTGGCATGGGATGCCGCTGGTGAGGACCAGCGCCCTGGCATCTTGTGTCCTGTAGGCATGGGAAACCGCTTGAGGGTTTTCAGCAGGGGATGACACAGTCCCATTCTTGAAAAGCTGGCCCTGGCTCCAAGTGAAGGGTGGATGGCAGGGGGCACCTGCGGCAGTCTGTGAGAGCCCATGGTGCCCAGGGCCTGAGGCCTGGCTGTGCCACCCGAGAGAGGTGGGCTGGGAGGAAGGAGAGGGAGGCAGAGAAGGGCTTCCTGGGTGCCACCCTGGGTGAAGGATGGGGGACTCTGTCGGCCAAGTTGGGCAGTGTGAGAAGGAGCCGTGCTGGTGCAGAGGGTGGGGTCCGGTCTGGACAGGTGGGTGAGCAGAATGGGGGACATCCAGGAGGGGGAGCCTGGTGCTATGGGGGTCCCTGGAAGCTCTGCAGGAGAGAGGAGGTTCTGGGCCCCACCCCAGGAAGCCTTCTCCCAGTTTTTATCAGTGCCTCCTCTCTGGCACTGCCTGGGCCTGCACATGGCTGCCGGGCCTGCTCCTAGGACCACCCCTGTCTGGCTCCGGCTGCCTCCGTTGACTGGCTCATTAGGCCTGAAATGGTGTCTCTACCTCCAGACTCCGGGACAACCATTCATCCTCTCTCAGCTGCCAAAGCGACCTTTCTCCAAAGACCTTCCAAATGCCATGCCCTTTCACGCCTCTGTGCTTGATTCCCACAGACCAGCCTTCACGCCCCCTCTCCCTCCGCCCCCATCTTCTCCACCAGAGGAATCTGCTGCCTCCCCCAGGCCCAAGCTTTTCCTCCCTGGCCCCCACAGTGTGGCTGCTGGCCTCCCCATGAGTCTCAGTGGAGGGTCCTTGAACGACTGTGTGGAGCTGATTCACGCCCCATTGTGATCACAGACCAGGTGGTTCGGTGTCACTTTATTAAGGAAGGTGGCATGTAAACACAGCTTCTCTGTAACCAGGCACATGCCAAAGGCTATGCCCTTCAGTTTTCATATAACTTCGGGGTGGAGGGGTAGGGGGGAAGTGCTAACCATCCCCCTTTTACAGATGAACAAACTGAGGTGTAGACAAGCAAAGTGATCCATGGAAAAGACGTTCTTTGGGGCTGACTCCCTCCCTTGGGCCAGCTGGTTCCCACAGCCAGGGAGTGCTGAGCTGTAGGTCATGGGGTCGAGGTGCCCTGGGGCTGGCAGTTCGTGGCTTCCGATCTGAGATGTGAGCCCAGTCCCAAGTTGTGTGGGGTGTTCTTGGTGGAGAAGCTCCTTGCCTCCCATTCCCCATTGACCAGCTCTCTCTCCTGTTCCTTCCTTTCCAATCTCAGACCCATTGTGGAGGGCGGGTAAGTAAGGCAGAGCTGGCTCACACTCTCAGGACATGCTTGGCCTGGCAGCCCCCTGCAGCCTGCGTCCTTGTCCTGCCCCACCTTTCCCTGTCTGGGCTCTTGCATGCACTCAGGAGGTCTGTACCGGCAGGTGCAGCAGCCCCTGGCTTGGGCTGTTTGGAGGGAGAGCCCGGGTGGCAGAGGAGCGTCCCCTGGGGCTCAGAGCAGGGCGGTAAATGGCGAGGCGGCCAGAGCCAGGACTGGAACTTGGGTCTGGACTGCCGAGCCCAAGGCTGCTTTGCATGGCCACAGCCAACCCTGGTTTGGGCCTTTCCCCTGGAATGCGGTGCTGGCAGACGCACTTGCCCAGCATGGCCACCTTGGGCTGAGTCTGCTGGGCATGGCTTTGTTCTGGGGTGATGTTATATGGCCTTGGCAGAAGGCTGTGGACCCGGTTGTTACTTCCTCTGTGTGGTCACATCTTTTTTCAGCCTCTCCAGGTCCAGATGTCCATCTATCCATCACCAATTATAGGCTACGCCTGACCTTTTCAAGCTGGGCTGGGGAGGGTGGGGAGGGAGCAGTAACCCCTGGGTACTTTATTCTGCCATGGTGGCAAGAGGCCCAGACCATGTTGGCCCCTGTGTGGCAAGGCCCCGGGCTTACAGCAGGAAACCTCGTGCATCAACAGAGGAGCCCAAGAACAGAAAGGCCCCTAGAAGTTTATCTTAGGTGCACTGGGCCCCCCACCTGTGCTGGCCAGGATGACTGGAGGTGCCCTGTCCCCCAGAACACAGGGATCCGTGCTGCAGAGACTGGGGCCTGCCCAGCCCCCAGACCACATCCCGTAGCCCCTTCAGCATGCTGTGCATTCGTTCTACTCCCCCTGAACCAACCCAGCCTCTGCTCAGGCATGGTCCAGTTTACGAATGTTACTCTAAACCTCCGGGATACAGGGCTTGGAGGCAAAAGTGGGAACTAGCATTGCAGGAGTACCTATGGTGAACTATGACTTTCATGATTTTTAAAATCCACCATCTCCTCATCTTTAGAAATAGTGACATTGTGCCCATTTTACAGATAAAGGTAAGGAAATAGAGACTTAGAGACCCTCTCCCACTTCCTTCCTCCCTTCATCAAATCTCACTGAATACCTACTCTGACCCAGACCCAATGGTAGTTTGCAGACCCCTCCCCCAGCTCGCAGAGGGGCAGGATTCTGACCCCAGGTCCATGTGACTCCAAAGCCAGGGCTGTGCCTTCCACAGGATGGAGCAGGGTGGAGCCCAAGAACTTTCTAGAGTTCAAGCCTCCCCCATGGGAAGTAACAAGTTCCTCGTCCCTTTGTGCCCACAGACGTACACAGGCTCCATCCTGGTGGCTGTGAACCCCTACCAGCTGCTCTCCATCTATTCACCAGAGCATATCCGCCAGTATACCAACAAGAAGATTGGAGAGATGCCCCCCCACATATTTGCCATTGCTGATAATTGCTATTTCAACATGAAGCGCAACAGCCGTGACCAGTGCTGCATCATCAGGTGGGCGGCCCAGCACCGGATTGGGGCTTAGTCCCAGAGCTCCAGCTTTGTGTTCCTGCTAATGCTTCATCATGTAGAGAATCCCCTCCCTTTCCCAGGTCTTACATCTCTGTTAATGCTGCCAAAGTTCATGTTAGCTTTTGAGGCCAACCTTGTTTATTACTGATTCCTGTTAAGTTAGAGTCAGATGACATTTTGGGCCCTTATTCTTTCTTGGGCAGAGGGTAACAGGACAAAGCATTGATATAGCATCAGTCTATGTCATGCTCCATGGAAGGTGTGGATGGCGTGGGGCGTGTGTGTGTGTGTGTGTGTGTTTGTGTGTGTGTGTCTAAATGAAGGACAAGGAAAGTCCCTTTGGTGTGGCAGAGCCCTGAGGTCCTGGAGCCTTTCCCATCCCTGAAAGGTCCATACTGTCAGCCTATTTTATAGTCTGGGGAGTGGGGAGGTGTAGGTGGGGGAAGCAGCGTGAGCTGAAGCCCCGTAGGGAGAGGCCCCCGCAGACCGTGATGGGCCCTGACTCTCTCTGGATCTGCTCTGCAGCGGGGAGTCTGGGGCAGGGAAGACCGAGAGCACCAAGCTGATCCTGCAGTTCCTGGCGGCCATCAGCGGGCAGCACTCCTGGATTGAGCAGCAGGTGCTGGAAGCCACCCCCATCCTGGAAGGTAGGGCCAGGGCTCGCAGAGTGGGGCTGGGGGGCTAGGTGCGTGCTGACCTCGCTCATGACCCTCTCCCCACCCCGAAGCGTTTGGGAACGCCAAGACCATCCGCAATGACAACTCGAGCCGCTTCGGGAAGTACATCGACATCCACTTCAACAAGCGGGGTGCCATCGAGGGCGCCAAGATCGAGCAGTACCTGCTGGAGAAGTCCCGTGTCTGCCGCCAGGTGGGCTGAGCCCAGGGCGGAGCTGGCCCTGCCCTGAAGCCCCAGCTTCGGGGGCGGAGGGGGTACCGCACAGTGTGGATCGGGCCAGACTGCTGCCCGCTCCCTGTGGTGCCTGAATTCCCGCCATGAAGCCGCCCACAGGGGCTTTTTTGGTCACTATTTTGTCACTTGTTAAAATAGTAAACTGTGTTTCAACCTGACCAGTTTCCGATGCCGCCTCCTCCTCCACCCCCCAACACCTTGTACTTGCTTTTGCAGGCCCCCGATGAACGAAATTACCACGTGTTCTACTGCATGCTGGAGGGCATGAGCGCGGATCAGAAGAAGAAGCTGGGCCTGGGCCAGGCCACGGACTATAACTACTTGGCTATGGTGAGGCCTGGGTGGGGCACCTAGGGAAGGGGACACCTGTCCCAGCAAGGTCATGGCCAGCAACCCCAGCTGCTCCCCAGCTTCCGGCCTGGTGGGTGGGTTCCTCTGTGTGGGCTCTCCCTGTCCTCTGACCTACCCCAGCCCACTCTGGGCTTGTATGTGGGCTTGTATGGGTCCCACTTGGGCATGCTTCCAGGGGCACATGTATCTAGATGAATTGTCATCATGGAGACACACGTTCCTAAGTCTGCACAGATACCCTAGATCTGGGGCATGTAGATATGTGCCCGTGTGTACATGTGCACAGACCTGCCCCCACACACATGCTGTTAGTTTGGGCTTTGAGGACGTGCAGACCAGGGCCTCTGCCAGGCGCCCCAGGATTGGAGGACAGAGGCTGTTGCAGCTTCAGCCTCGGGGCTCACTGGTCACGGAGCCCTGGTGGCAGTCTCTTGCTGCTTTCTAGCTACCAAGGAGGCATGGGCCCCAGGACTCTTGCTGCCATCCAGATGGGTGGAGGTGCATGGGTACAGCAGGCCGGCTCTGGACCGGCTTCCTTAGGCCTGGAGAGGATCCCTGCCTGGCTGTCTGGGGCGGGGCAGGGCCGGGACACAGGGACACACGGGGGATGTGGGACAAAAAAGAAGTAGGTGTTGTGGGTGTGCAGGCCTTCCCAGACACTTCCTGTAGCTGGAGGGGGCAAGCGCACATGAACAGGCACACATCCTGGGGCAGACCCCTGTCGGTGCCCTGCTTGCCTACAGTCTCACCCCCCGCCCCAACCATGAAGCCTCCAGTCCCTGAGCGAGAGTGAGAGTGTCCATTGGGGGGGCAGTGGGAGCACGGTATGGAGTAGCACCTGTGTGCTGTGACTGCTGGGCCAGGCGACTGGCCAGGCCAGGTCTCAGTGACCCAGCTCCTCTCACTCTGGGGAAGAAGGGGCACCTGGGAGTCCTTAGAAGTGGGAAGTGTATTCTTTAAAAGCTCTAACCAGGAGCTTTCTAGACTTTCTGGAGAGGTCATGGTGCTCACGAGGTGAAGTTAGTACCTGCCACCCCAGGCTGGCCTGGCCTGGCCTGGCAGAGGGGGTCTTTCGGCCCAGCCACTGCCTCTCTGGGGGTCCCCATGGCCTTACTGACACCCTCCTGTGTCCCACTCTCCCACCTCTGCTCGCCAGGGTAACTGTACCACGTGCGAGGGCCGGGAGGACAGCCAGGAATACGCCAACATCCGCTCGGCCATGAAGGTGCTCATGTTCACCGACACAGAGAACTGGGAGATCTCCAAGCTCCTGGCCGCCATCCTGCACCTGGGCAACCTGCAGTATGAGGGTGAGGGGCCCCAATGGTGCACCTCTGCCCCAGTCCTGTCCTGGCTGCAAGGGCAGCGTAACACCTAGCTGCCGGGGAAGGGGCGTGGGGGGCTGGTTGGCTCAGCTTCTGCACCAGCCACCACATATCTGCTTCGTAGGAGCCAGGGCTGCTGTCAGGAGCTCTGGGAGTCTGGGGTGGAGGAGTGTGGGAGGGGAAAGGGCCACAACGGCCAGTGTCCCCACTTGGATACTGGGCATGGCACCAGGTGCTGGGCACACAAGTTTCCTACCTCGTGGTGCCCATAGCTCATGGGAAGAACATCCTTCAAAAATACCCTGACCCAGAGAAGTGCTTAATCACGGTGCCGGTGGCCCCTGTGGACAGGGCAGGCCCCCGAGAGCCTGGCCCTCCTAGCCTGCCCCTTTCCCCTGTGCCCACCCTCGTTTGCCTGACCCTGCGCCCTGCCGGCTGTGACAGCCCGAACTTTTGAGAACCTGGATGCCTGCGAGGTCCTCTTCTCCCCGTCCCTGGCTACAGCCGCATCCCTGCTCGAGGTCAGTATCCGGCCTTCTGTCCTCATGGCTTCTGCTTCAGTTTCTCTCAGAGGGGCAGTCTTGACTCAGGTTCAGGGGGCTGGGCATGTGGGAACCTGGAAGCAGGGACTCTGCTTGGGAGAGTTCTAGAAGTTCCACATGGAGAACTGACTGTGAGCAGGATCTGTGCTGGGCACGGGTCTCAGGGAGGGGATAGAGCCTTGGCACCCGGGAGCCTCGCCGCCCTAACTCTGGTGCCCCTGGGGATGCCGTGGGGCATGGGGGACCCTGGGTGAGTCAGTCTGTCCATCTCTCAGCAAAGCCTCACTGGGCTTTGCCCTGGGATGGAAAACTGGGATGAATAAAACCAGTCTGAGCCAGTCCTAGGAGGGCCAGGTAACAGGGAGTGAGCAGGCGGTCAGGAAAAGAGCAGCCAGCCCAGGCTTTGGGTGCGGTGTGATGGCTGGGGAGGACCTGGCTGCCGAGGCTGCAGCTATGGGGCTGTGGGGAAGGGCATTCTCAGTGGAGGCACTTGGTCTGAGCAAGGCCTGGGGGGACAGTGGGAAGGGAGCTCTTTAAGGTGGGCAGAGGGAGCGATGGGTCACGGGGGTCCGGTGAGTGCCGGGATATTGCCCCACCAGGTGAACCCTCCAGCCCTGATGAACTGCCTGACCAGCCGTACCCTCATCACCCGCGGGGAGACCGTGTCTACCCCGCTCAGCAGGGAGCAGGCGCTGGATGTGCGAGACGCCTTCGTCAAGGTGGGCTCTTTGGGGCGTGGCTCCGGCTTGCTCCACCTGGGGTGGGGGCATTAGCTTGTCCATATAAGCAGGAGTGGAGGAGTCCACCCAACCAGACAGACATCTGGGCCACAACCCCTGCCTGCCCTTGGGTCCAGGCTCTGGCCACTGGCTCTGCGGGGAGGGAGCCGAGCAAGAGGCTGCCTTCTCCTGAGCTCTGTTCCTCCTGCAGGGGGCTGAGTGTCGTGCTCCTGGGGAGCCCTGCCAGCTCTGGTCCCCTCAGGTCCCCTCAGGTCCTCCATCCCCAGCCTGCTTTGCTCCCCAGCCCCGTGGGCCTCATGCTGGGACATAGTGTTTGGGCACTTGGTCTACTGTGCTATTCCCAGCCCAGAGGACCAAGGAGGCCTGGTCTTTCCAAAGAAGACACTGAAGGTGGGCCGGGTCAGGTGGAGAGGGCCCCCAGCCCTTCCTGCTTCCACGCTCACTTGTTTGCCAGCCATTGCGTCCCTGCCTGTGCCGCGTTCTGTGCTGGGTTCTGGGACCCTCCAAATATTCAGAGCTAATAGGGAGACAGATGTGGGTGGAGGGATGGGAGCCCAAAGGAGGGTTAGGGAAGGCTTCTTGACAGAGCTTTGAGGAGTAGGAATTGTTCCAATAGGAAAGGGGGCTCCAAAACAGAGGGAACAGCTTGAGTAAAGACTAGGGGAGTTCAAACAGCAGGGGAGGGAGTGCGTGAGGTGGTGACGGCCCCAGGAACCCAGCCTATCTCCTTGGGACGGCGTGTGGTTCCAGGGGCTGACACAGCCCCTTCTCAGGGCATCTATGGGCGGCTTTTCGTGTGGATCGTGGACAAGATCAACGCGGCCATTTACAAGCCCCCCTCCCAGGAAGTGAAGAGCTCTCGCAGGTCCATCGGCCTCCTAGACATCTTTGGGTTTGAGAACTTTGCTGTGAACAGGTACCACGAGGGGCTCTGCTCTGCCGGAATTTTCTTCCACAGACAGAACGGGTGTTGCAGCTCTCCTTTAAACCACACTCAGCAGGCTGTGAGCACGCTATGCCGGGCTGCAGACACTTTGCCTCCAGTCGTCCTCATGGGCTCCCTCACTCACCTTCTGGCCCATCACCTCCTGGTGCTGGGGTCAGCTGAGGCCACTGGGGGTGGGTGGAGAGAAACCTCTGACACCATCATAGACACCCCAATGACCAAGGGGCAAGGTGCCTTGAAGCAGATGAGGCTGAGTCACGCTTGGGATCCCACACACCCTGAAGGGCCATTCTTGGAGGCCGTGGCAGGGGCAGCTGGAGGGAGCGGGCCCACATAGATCCTGGGGCTGGGGGCAGCCTTCCCCACCCACTTGCCTACCTGTGTGACTCCTAGCAACTCACTTCAATTCCTATAGCATCTGGATGTCTCCAAGCCCCCCACCTCCACCCAAATACCCATAGTGGATATGTGCAGTGTCACCTGGTAGAGCACTGGGTTAGTGACTTAGAGATGCTGGCCCTCAGGAGGTCACTTGCTAAATCTCATGAGCCCCCTTCACCTCTGCTGACAACTTTGGATCCCTCTTCATGCCCCGCCCCTGCCTCCAGGGCCATGGCTCCAGCCCCCCAACCCCGCCAGGTCTCTAAAGGGATTTGGTGCCCCTACCTGTCAGTCAGCTCACAGGCCTGGTCATGCAGGGAAACGGTTCCAGCTGTTGGCGCCTTCTGGCTCAGTGTCCCCTTCCTTACCTCCAGGGTGGGGGACTGGGCCATGCTGCCTGCCTCAGAGGCTGGGGAGTCCGTGCAGGGAGCACAGCATGGCCAAGGACGCGCAGGGCAGAGGGCCCAGGCCTGCTCAGTCCCTCGCCCGCCCCCTGTGCCCCCCGTGCCCCCTGCAGCTTTGAGCAGCTGTGCATCAACTTCGCCAACGAGCACCTGCAGCAGTTCTTCGTGCGTCACGTGTTCAAGCTGGAGCAGGAGGAGTACGACCTGGAGAGCATCGACTGGCTGCACATCGAGTTTACGGACAACCAGGACGCCCTGGACATGATCGCCAACAAGCCCATGAACATCATCTCCCTCATCGACGAGGAGAGCAAGTTCCCCAAGGTGCGCCTGCCCGTTGTTGGACGCCTGTGCTAAACACCCCCTTCCACCTTGAGCATCTGCTCTCCTCATCTGTAAAATGGGACCAAAGATATGTGCCTCTCAGTGTGGCTCTGAGGCCAGGGCAGGCGCATTCCTCTGACATTTGGGAATCACCTGCAGTCCATGGGGCCCTGGACCAAATGATGGAGATCTAAGCATGTAGCTGATACAGAGCAGGTGCTCCAGACCTGGGATAGGTGTCGGAGAGGGAGAGGGACTGCTCCCATGATTTCCACTGTGGGAAATAGATTTTCTAAACTGGACTGAAAGCTCAAGATCGTGTAGTTCTAATCCACCCGCTTAACAGATGGTGAAGTGGAGGCCCAGAGAGCTCCTGTGTGGGGTGCAAATGGAGGGCGCTCTTGAGAAAGACCAAAGAGCGGGTGCAAAGGCCTAGGCCAGCGGAGGCAGGAGGACCTGGGGCAAGGGGGGCTGAGCACAGCCATCGGTTCCCACAGGGCACAGACACCACCATGCTGCATAAGCTGAACTCCCAGCACAAGCTGAACTCCAACTATATCCCCCCTAAGAACAACCACGAGACTCAGTTTGGGATCAACCACTTTGCAGGCGTCGTCTACTATGAGAGCCAAGGTACAGCGGCTGTCTGGGGCTGGAGTCTCTTTGCCTGGGCTCTCTCCTGCCCTTGCCTTGCTCCTTCCCCAGGATGGGCTGGGGCCTGGAGCAGAGCCAGAAGGGGCCTTAGGAAATCCTGGGTCTGCTGCTCTTTCTTTCTTTTAGAGATTTTATTTTCTTTTATTTCTAAAGTGGTTTTTTTTTTTGTTTGTTTTGTTTTGTTTCTTTTTAATTTGAGAGAAAGCATGCTTGAGCAGGGGAAGGGGCAGAGGGAGAGGGAAAAGCAGACTCCTGCTGAACAGGGAACCCAGCTGGCGGTGGGGTGGGGGTGTGGGGGCTCCATCCCAGGACTCTGGGATCATGACCTGAGCCGAAGGCAGGTGCTTAACCAACTGAGCCACCCTGGCGCCCCTGGGTACCTCCCTTTTAGAGATTTTGATAAGTGGTGGTTTAGTGTATATAATGTAAAATGTACCGTTTTAACAGTTTTTTAAGATTACAATTCAGTGGCATTAAATACACTCACGGTATGTGCCACAGTCCCATCTCCAGTGCCTACCCATTGCTCCCAATGAGATACTGATTAAGCAAAAATTTTCCCTTCTCCCCCGGTCCCTGGTAACCTCTATTCTATTCTCTCTCTATATATATCTGACTACTCAAGAGACCTCATCTAAGTGAAATTGTACAGCATTTGTCTTTTTGTGTCTGGTTTATTTCACTCAGCATAATGTCCTCACGGTTCTTCCGTGTCGTAGCAGGTGTCAATCCCACATATGTGTATGTATATATATATTTAATATATAAAATTCATTCATCTCTTGATGCACGTTTGGGTTGTTTCCACCTTTTAGAGACTGTGAACATGGGTTTGCAAATATGTTTGAGTCCCTGCTTTCCATTCTTTTGGGGGGGGCTCTGTGCTCCTATTTGCAGAGAGGGAAGCTGAGGCTCGAAAGGGAAAGTTAATGGTCTTTCCATCACATTGCCGGTTAGGGGCCAAGCCGGGCCTAGAGCCAGCCCCGAGACCCACTGGGACTCTAAGCACCAAGACCAAGTGTGAGCGTTGAATGGGCTGCATGGTCCATGCAGTCGGGCTGTGCAGTTGGGTTCTGTCTTAAAGCTAGCGGTGAAGGAGAGGGTCAGCCCTCAGTCAGGGTCACCCCACCTGGAATTCTTGCAGACCACCCCTGCAACTCTGCCCCCACCACCCTGGTCTGAAGGGCCTCATCTGTCGCATGTGTCTATATTGAGCTCTTATGTTCAGCCTCCGAGAGTTTCACCGGCGGTCGAAGGCCAGTGAAATTCAAAACAAACAAGCAGAGAGCCACTGGTTTCCTACTCCCTGTGGAGTCACCCAGAAGGCTGACAAGTATATCGGTGAGCTGTGCTGCAGGGATGGGACCTGAAGCCTGCCCAGCTCTCCCCAGCTGTTAGACTGTGAGATCCAACCTCGCTGTTAGAAGGAAGGAAGCCAACTTTAAGTTTGAAGGACTTTTGGGCAAACCGATATGTCTGTTGTCGGGAGTAACAGAGGATTGTGTCTGGCCTCGTGCTGTTGCTGAGCATAGAGATGGGAAAATTGAGTGGACTCTGCACAAAGTTATAAAATTATAGAATGTTAGATCTGGAGGGAACATGAGGCTTATCTACTTCATGGATTTGAAATGGAGGCTCAGAGAGGGAAATGGCTTGCCTAAGGTCACTAGCCAGTTTTGAGCTGCTTTAAACAGTTTGGCCAGCATTTCCTGGCTCACAAAGCACTGTTTTAATCCAGCATTTTATTTACGAATCAGGTGGTGTTAGGGGATCTGAGGCAAAGCAAGAGATTATGGGTACCGTCCTTCCCATCTGACACAAGAGAAAGCTGAGGTCCAGAAGGGGGACCATCCTAGGGCCCCAGAGTGAGTCTGTTGTTGACTTTTGATTAGAGCCCCCAATTCCTTTCCAGCTCCAAATGCTACCCCTCCACCGCTAGGTGCCTTCTGTCGCTCCCCCTCCCCAGATGCCAGGTGGGCAGCCCAATGCTACATCTCTGTGCTGTCCCCCAAGCCTGGGCACCCTGAGTCCTAGGGGAAAGGGTGCTGCTTCTCTGCAGTGTTCTTCCTCATCAGGCCTCCCCAGCTGTGGGCCACTCTGTCTTCTGTCAGCCTTAGCAAGAGCCACCCCCTGCTCGCCCTATTAACCAGTCCCTAACTCCTCAGTCCCTGGGACTGGCAGGCCTCTTGAGGGTCTGTGAGGTGCAGTGAGCCTTCCTGGGCTGGGGCCAGGAGTCCTAGGTTCAAGTCTCAACCTGCCCGTGGCTTGCCGTGTGGTGGTCAGATAACTTGCTTCTTTGAGCATTGGTGTCCTCCCTTGTGGGATGGGGAAGATAATCCCCCCTACCCCCCAGATAGAAGGTGCTGGGAGGGCACTTTGTGGAACATAGCACACTGTTCAAGCACACAGTGTTTTAAATGCCATTGCTCTTAGCTGTGTAGCCCAATATGTGTTCTCTCCCAGGTGACACACTTACTTAACTGGGGCTTCCGTGCCTTCATTCAAAAGACTAAGGCTGGCCTTGCAGGCACTGGGTAGCTCCCTGAGGAAGGCAGCCCTGCCCTCCCCAGGGCCGAGGCCTGCAGCCCTCCTCTCTGAACAGGTGGAGGGGGTGCATGTGGGGAGGGAGGTGCGGCTCCAGGGCCAGCTCTGTCCCCTACTCTCTCCATCATCTTGGGCAAGCCGGGCCTCTGTGTCCCCTGCTGTGGAGTGGGTATGGTTGAACTAAGCGAAGTTTGAGGGTCTTCTGGGCTCAGACACTGTGGGTTTGGGGAGCGGCTGAGTGTTGTCAGGTAGAGGCTGCTGGAGCTCTCGAGGTGTGACCCACTGCTTCTTGCCACTGCCCAGGCTTCCTGGAGAAGAACCGGGACACCCTGCATGGAGACATCATCCAGCTGGTCCACTCTTCCAGAAACAAGTTCATCAAGCAGATCTTCCAGGCCGACGTTGCCATGGTAATGTTGGGGCAGGGTCTCTATCAGGCAGGAAGGGCCCCCAAAAGCCAGGCCAGCGCCTAGGCCCACCCTTGTCCAACAGCTCTGGCTGGGTTCCTCTGACCCCAGAGTGAGGGCAGCACTCTGCTATGGATCCAGAATGGGGCCCTGGGGTCTCCACGGTCCTCCCGTCTGGTCTTCCTGCTGCCCCAGAGAAGGGTGCCAGGAGAGGTCACAGAGCACTGCCTGATTGGGACATGGTTTACCGTGGAGGTCCCCCCAGCTGGACCTCCAGCAGCTCATAGGGACCCTGGGAGAAGGGGGCACACCTGGCCTTGAGGATGTGCACGGATGTGGGTGTTCAGAGATCCAAATACAGCAGGCATGGGCGCCCCAGCCCTGGGCCCCATATGGGGTGCAGAATTTCCCACCCTCAGCATTTCCTTTGTCCCTAGAGTGGTCATCTGGCAGACTTGTCTCCTGCGTGATTCTATGCCTCTTAAATTTCGTACTTTCCTCCTGTCCCAGGGCTTCCTGAAGGGCGTTCAGAGGGACTCGCAGGGAGGGCAGAGCCATTGTCCCCTCGGTGCCTGTCTGGGTGCCTGCACTTCCCCAAATCCCTGGGAGCCCAGACCTCTGCCCCGAGAGTTGTCCTGTCTCCCTGACTTTGCTCTCTGTTTTCTGATCCACCACGTTCTCCTTGCCCCCAACCCCATCTGGCCCTGCACTGTGGTTCCTGTTGTAGTTTCTCTGTGGTTATTCATCCGGCACTCTTCGCCAGTCGGCAGCTTCCGTGAAGGTAAAAGACCCCTGTCTGGGGCCGGCGGATGGCGGCCATGCCTCAGTGGCCCCTGGGGCTAGGCTGTGGCCTCCGCCCCCGTGGCTCTGAAGCTTGGGGAAAGGGCCGGCTTTTTCTTTTCTTTTTTCTTTTTTTGGAGTGTGTTTTTTTTTGTGGAGTGGTTTGTGGAGTGGTTTTGTGTGGTTTTTTTGCTTCTTGAGTTGTGTGAACTGTGAGCCTGTCCATTTCTTAAAGGAGGAAACGGAGTCCTAGAAAAAGAGGCAAGACTTGCCCAGCATGCCCTATGAGCCGGGGGCCAAGCCAGGACTCTACTCCGGGTCTCCCATGTTCGCTGGCATTGGGCTCTTCCCCAGTCTTTCTTCTTCTCCTCCAGTCCCCAACCCACCCCCACCCCAGGCTCAGCCGTTCCTCCTGGTCTTAGGCAGACCAGGAAGATCATGGAAGCTCGTCTTCTCCTCCTGCCCTTTCTCCTCTCTTTCCGAAGCACCTGGAGACATCTGGGAACCTTCCCATAAACTTTCCTATTCTGAGGCTTCTTTCCCTGGACCCTAGGACTAGAACCTACTTATTGAGGAGCCATGGGGAGGTCCAAGTTGAAGACCCTGGGGTCTTCAGAAACAGCTCATTCTTGAGGGAGTTTTGGAGCACAGAGTTAGAACACAACAGTGGTGCGTTTGATCATGATTATATCTTCTTTCCTGGACCAGGCTGTGAGCTAGCCACTTCCATTTCTCACCTTCCTCACTCCTAAGAGCAACCCTGCAAGTGGTTAGTATTGTCCCCACATTAGAGACAGGAAAGCTGGGGCCCAGAGAGACCCAAAGTGCGGGCCCAAGGTCACACCGTTTGTGACACATGGGACTTTAGTCCAGGTCTGTGTCAGGGAGGTATGGGAAATCATCCAAAGTCCCACACAAGTGAGGCTGAGGGGAAGCTTTGCAAGCGTCTGCTTTGTCTCTGTGCGTGCCGCCTCACCTCAGAGAGAAAACTGTTTTGGAGACTGCTGGAAGCATGCTAGCTCTGTTAGACGGACGTGGAAATCGGGCAAAGCATGAAGTATTTAGTCACAGTTTGTTGATGACAGTGCTTTATCTTGTGGTGGAAGCCCACACCACCTCCTTCCAGTGATCCAAACCCACGTCCTATGCTCCTCTCCAACCCCCAGATTTCCATCCTTTGACTCTAGCGTCTGCCTCCTGAGGTAGCCCTGGGCAGCCCCACCCCAGCCGGTGCTGCTGGAGGGACCAGCCAGGCCATGAGCACCATGGTTCTTCCAGGCCATCCAGCCCCCCAATTGATGTCTAACCCCAGTCATATGTCCCCAGCCCCTGATTCAAGCTTTATGCAGGTGGCTTGTCCTGCCTGTATGTCCCCAGCCCTGTGCACATCCCGCTTAGGTGTCTGCCCCTCAGATCCCCTCTGGGGAGTCATTTAACACTGAGCTCTGGACATTTTACTCCTGCCTTTACCCTATTTCCAAATGTCTGCAGATTCTCCCAGAAACCCATGAATATCAGAAAGGACCACCATTCCTCTCAGTGAAATACAATCGATTCAGAAACCCCGGGGGCCAGGAGGTGAGAGTAGCTCCCCTTCCCACACTCCTGCTCTCAGACACAAAGGGTAACGGGGTGTCCATTCCATGCCAGACGTCGGCCTGCATTCTGGGGACAGGGCAGAGGGCAGAACTGAAAACAGCCTCTGTCCTTGTGGAGCTTATCTTCTGGCAAAGAGGAGAAATTGCTAGTAAGCAGATAACTAAATAGAATACATAGTATGTCAGAGTGATACGATGGAGAGAAATTGAGGAGGGAAAAATACCTGAGGTTTGCAATGTCGAATAGGGGCCCCCGGGAAAGGCCTTATAGGAAGTGGATAAGGAGGTGGTGGAGGCAGCAGAGGCTGCGGAGGAGAAGCGCTGCAGGGGGGAGGAGCAGCGAGTGCGAAGCCTGTGGGCCCACCTGGAGCCCCGTGGAGAGCATGACGCAGGGGTGGCTAGAAGCACGGAGAGACTGGAAGTCAGGGGGCTGATCCCGCAGGACCCCATTAGGCCTCACCAGAACAGCGGTGCTCATGCGAGGGAAGCCGGGAGCCGTCACAGGGGCTCTGAGTGGGGCGGGTGGAGAGCTCTGGATTTGTGTTTTGACAGCTTTCCCTGGGCAGCCGGGTGGCTAGAGGAGCGGAGGGAGGTGTGGAGTGTGGGGGGCAGAATCCAGGAGGTAAAACCAATAAAAATTTTGACGTCTTGGAAATGAAGGAACAGGAGTTGAGGACAGTCCTTAGAGTTTGGTCTGAGCAATCGGAAAGCGGACGTTTCTGGGAGCCCGTGGACTCCAGGAGCCGCTTTTGCAGGGCATTGCTGCTTGTTAGTTGTGCCAGGGCCTGGGCCACGACCGAAAACAAGGCAGATCTGCCTGTCCTCACCAGGCTCACAGCCCTAGGGAAGACAGATAGACAGACAGAAGTAGTTCCTGAGTGATCACAGAAACCAAAGAAAGGTTTGTGTCATGTACGTGCCATTCGGGGTGTGTGTGCGTGCGCGCGGGTGTGCTGTGTGTGCTGTGTGCTGGATTGTGTATCCATGTCTGTGCTGTGCGTGTGCTCGGAGTAGGGTCTCCAGTGCGGGCTGGGTGAAGCCCGCTCCGGCCCGCTCCCCCTCCAAGCCGCGGGTCGTCCGGTGCTGCGGCTGGGTCAGGTTCTGGGACAGTCATGGGGGTCAGAGACCTGACAGTCACCTGACCCCATCGCAGACTCCCCAGCCTCCCTGGCGAGATCCTAGAACCTGTGCCAAATTGCACTCAGAGACCGGGCATGTTTCAGAATAGCGAGTGTTTGCTGTTTCCCAGCAAGTTCTGTTTCCGTCTGGGGCATATGGTCTAACTGCTGTCTGTGTCACACGCTGCTGCCCCCACCGCACCATACACTTCACACCCCTACACGTGCATGCCTGGCTGGTAGGGCTGAGGGATGTCAAATGAAATTAGGCCTCATTTAAAATACAAAACCTTACAATAATAATCAAATTCACTGACAAATTCTCACACAGATGCAGCTGGGAGGGAAATAACAACATCAAAATACTTTGGAATTGAGTCTGATTTCTAGGTCTAGTCTCACAGGGTTGGTCTGAGATGCCCTACTTCCTGTTTGTGGACCAGGCCCTCCCCTAGCACCCCTGCCTCGTTTCACAGCATTCTGAGATGGGGACCCCGACAGGGGAGGGGGTGCTAGCCAGCTCACCCAGATAGTGGCTGGCCAGCCGGCCTCAGAGCGTCTGGGCTTCAGGACCACCCGGCGGGAGGCCAGCTGTGTGCCTTAGGAGGCTTATCCGAGCCTGCTGCTGACCAGCTAATCCCACAGGGAAGGGACAGGGCACGGAGAGCACCCCCATCGACCCCAGCACACACATGGGGTCCCAGGCTGCTGTTTATTCACCGTCGTCACAGCCCTCGTCACAGCTAGTGAGGTGGCACTGTTCCCACTTAGGAAACAGGTTCAGGGCTGTTCAGTGAAGTGTGTGAAATCACTTCGTTAGGAGGCAGTGGGCCCGGGGTCTGAATGTCGGTCTGTCTGACCCATCTCTAGAGAGGACCTCAGTGTCCTGAGGTGACCAAATCCGGCTACTCATTTATTCCCAGCAAGGCAGAATGGAGACTGAGAGGGGCTGGGCCTTGCTCAGTGTCCTCCAGCAACTCTGGAAGTGTTGGGGGGCAGGACCCACTCCCCCAGTGCTCCTCCAGACCCAGGTCCCAGGGGGTGCCTCCGGGGTGCCTCTGGGGCCCAGAGCCAGCCTAGATAGTCAGTTACAGGAAAACCCCAAGTGCCCTGCTACCCGGCTTCTCCAGGGTAGCCCTCCCTCAGGCCTGAAGCCTGCTGACCTCCCCTGCTGCTTCCCTTCCTGGAGAGCTGGGGGCACAGGTCAGCCCCTCCCATCCCTGTGGTCCGTCCCTCCAGGGCGCCGAGACCAGGAAGCGCTCGCCCACACTCAGCAGCCAGTTCAAGCGGTCGCTGGAGCTGCTGATGCGCACGCTGGGTGCCTGCCAGCCCTTCTTTGTGCGCTGCATCAAGCCCAATGAATTCAAGAAGCCCATGGTGAGTGGCCCTGGTCCCTGGTCCAGCCAGCCGGGGCACAACCTGGGGCAGGGAGGGCACCTGGCCAAGCGGCAGGGTGAGGGCTGGGATGAGACTTTGTCCTCTTTGGGGAATAGTAGGGCACCTGAGGGGCTTATAGAACCAGTTCCAACTTACTGGAGGTAGCAGATCTCCTGGAAAGAGCCTTGACTGCAGCGTGCTCCACTCAGGTTCAAATCCTGACTCTACCGCCTTTAGCTGGGCTTAGCTCCCGGGGGCCATTCATACGATATGCATGCAGACTGCCTGGTGTAGGAGTCAGCTGTGGTTCTTGCTGTGGCCCTGACTTTGAAAACCTCCTCTTCTTCCATCCTGCCAACCACCACCTCCTCCTTGAAGCCTTCCCAGATTCCTCTGACTTGTTGGGATGCCCTCATTTTTTGACTCTGCTGAATAACATTGATTGGCCCTTTTCTATGTGCCTGACATGGGCCAGAGTCTCTCCACAGCCCTATTCCACCTTCCTAACTGCCTGGGAAGAAGGGATGGACCATTGCAATTCCACATTTGAGATGTGTAACTGCAGACCCGGAGCCTGAGGGGCTTGAGGCCAGAAGCTGGGAGCCCAGGCCACCCTGCATTTGAGCCCTTTCTTTCCTTAGCTCTGGGAGGTGTTGTTTACCACTATGCTCTTCCCAGAGGCCCAGGAGGGAAGCTGGGGCCTGAGGGGTCTGGGGAGGGACGGAAGGAGGGAGGCCAGGGCTGGGCCAGGGAAAGTGCGTGGAGAGAGAGGAAACAGGTGGCGGAAGCCAGCCAGCTGCATGCTGGTCCTGCCCCCAGCCTGAAAACGTTGCCCAGAGTGGGCTGGCCTGTCCCCCATGGGGCTCAGGACTGGGTCTGCTGGGGCATGAGGGTTACACAGTGTTCTCGCTCCCCATCTAGGGCAGGAAGTCTGGGGGAAGGAGGCCAGGGGCCTGCCAAGCTAGTTGGGTAACCTCTCTCCTGATCTCAGATGCTTCCAGAACCTTCTCTGGGCTCAGACCTCAGCATCTATTGCCTGAGCCTTAGCAGCAGGACCTTCTCATTGGTCTCCAGCTCCCTCTTCACTTCAGTGAGAGCCAGTGGGTCTCAAATGCAGCTCCGACCTGGTTACTCCCTGCTGCCCCCAGCCTGGCCTCTGAGCACTCTCCAGTCCCTCTACAACCTCCTGACTCTGTGCCCATGGGGACAATTGTCTCTTCCTTAAGGCTTCTTATTGCCAGCAGCCAGAAGTTGTTGGAAGAGCTGCTGTGGGGTTGAACAAGCACCCAACACCTGCACAACCATGACCTTGTCGTGCATTAGCCTCCTCAGTCCCCATAAAGTCCCCAAACATTCCTGTGCTTCAGACTGCCACACCTTTGCCCGTGTCCCCCCTGCCGCCTCTAGTGCCCTTTCACCTGACAAGTAAGAGCCCAGGCCACCTCCTCCAAGGAGCCCCCTCAAGGTAGCCCAAAGGGAGTTAGGCTGTTTCTCTTCTGTGCCCCCAAAGATGCAGTTTGTCCCGCAGGAGGGTTTCATTCTGTGCTGCTAAGTAGGCTCAAACGGCAGCCCAGGGTTCAGTCTGCCTTGCTTCTCATCTGCCGGGTGGCTGGGAAAAGGCCGAGTGGGACTGAGTGCCCCCAGGAGCCACCAGTGCTGATGCCCGTGGCTCTGCGCCCGGCAGCTGTTCGACCGGCTCCTGTGCGTGCGACAGCTGCGGTACTCGGGGATGATGGAGACCATCCGGATCCGCCGGGCGGGCTACCCCATCCGCTACAGCTTCGTGGAGTTTGTGGAGCGCTACCGTGTGCTCCTGCCCGGGGTGAAGCCCGCCTACAAGCAGGTACAGGGCTGGCGATGGAGATCGCAGGAGGGAGGGGCCGGCTCTGGGCTGGGGAAGAGCCCTTGTTTCCTCATGCGGCCGGTGTGCTGGGCTCAACATTAGCTCAGCCACCTAGGGTGTGTCTGGGGAAGTCAGGGATGGGCCAGTAGAGGTCTTTCCAAGGACTTGGGTCACCGTGTGCAGCTGGTGTGGCCTTCATGCACGTGGGGTAGTGGACAACACCAGCGCTGCCCAGTGGGCCTTGGATGTTAGCCTCCGGCCCAGCTGAGGAGAAAACTGATGGTCAGAGAAGGCAGGACCTGGCCAGGGACACACAGCATGTCAGGGGCACAGAGCTGGAGCCAGAGTCCTGCTTTTTTTTTTTTTTTTTTAAAGATTATTTATTTATTTATTTGACAGAGAGAGAGAGATCACAAGTAGGCAGAGAGGCAGGCAGAGAGAGAGGGAAGCAGGCTCCCTACTGAGCAGAGAGCCCGATGCGGGACTTGATCCCAGGACCCTGAGATCATGACCTGAGCCGAAGGCAGCGGCTTAACCCACTGAGCCACCTAGGCACCCCCAGAGTCCTGCTTCTTGACGTTGGGAGGGACACTCGGTGGCCTATCTCACTGGTGGGGCTGTCCCTTCCCTTGTGCACCCCCTAGGACGACCTTCGGGGGACATGCCAACGCATGGCTGAGGCTGTCCTGGGCACCCACGATGACTGGCAGATTGGCAAAACCAAGATCTTCCTGAAGGTGAGCGTAGCCTCTGCTCTGTCGGCCTCGTGGGTGTGTGAGTTCCCGTCGCAGTGAGAATGGGGTCCTGGGGCCTCTGAAAAGAAGCTTGAGCATCAGGTCAGTCGGCGCTGGGCCTTTGTGATGTTCCTGCTCCGTGGTCTGTGATAGGGGGGTGGTTTAGGTCTCCTCTATGGGGGATGGGAAATTGGTTTTAAGAGCATCTATGATCTGGGGGTGAGGTCAGAGGTGGTTCACCAGGGAGGTCTGAATTTAATCAGAACCCTGTGGTTGGTTGTCTGCCCTGGGATTTTGGGCCGCTCGTTGGTCCTTTCTGAGCCTCATGTTCCCATCTGTAAAATGGGATGTGTTTGGGGGCAGGGGGCTCTTGAGTATATCTTAAGGCCCCCTCCTGTGATTTCCTGCCAGGCAGGGCTCATCCTGGCTGTGCTAGGCCACATACAGCCCCCTCCTCTGTCCTCTACAGGGGCCTATTCACACCATCCCTGAGCAACACCTGGAGCTCAATGGGGCCGGACGTTAGGATGAGACAGTTGGGGAGGGGGCAGGGCTGGGAGCTGGGCCATGTGGTGTCTTGGCCTTGGAATAGAGCTTGCTGGGAATTGGCGGGGCCCTGGCAGCTGTAGCAGGGACAGTGTGAACTCCCAGCCCGCTTGCTTCTCCATTTCCATTTCCGCTGTCCTGGGCGAGGGGCAGGGCTCCTTCCTCCCGTGGGTGGGTGGGGCCCTGGCAGCTGGGGATAGCTGCGGGAGGGAAGGGAAAAGCCAACTGAGAGCTAGAGGGAATCTGGGCTCCTCTAATTCTTCCCTGGCTCAGGGGCCATGGGCCAGTCCCTTCATCTCCCCAGGCCTTCATGTCCTTGTCAGAAAAACATGTCCACTGTGCCCTGCCTGCTCAGATTGCTGGAGCCTTTTCAAAGAGCATTCTTTGTTGTGGCAGGCCTGGTTGGGCGAGGAGGGGGTGCTTTTTATCCAGCAACTTGTTTAGTTCTCACAGTGGCCCTGGGACGTAAGAATGTCATGCCCTTTTCAGAGGCTCAGAGGGGAGAAGCCCATGGCCCAGGCAGGGCCCTGACCTGGAGTGGAGAGCAGGGCTTCTAGCCTGTGTGGCAAAGGGAGGAAAGGGGCAGCAGGATGGTGTCTGGTGCCAGAGAGCGCTGAGGACCATTCTTGTCCCCACTGTCACCTCCCAGGGCTCTCCAGAAATGTGCTGTCATTTGGAGAGCCCAGACACGGACTTCTCATTCATACACTCATTCATTCGGACAGCCTCCGCCCAGCTGCTTCTCCGTGGCCCTGTCCACAGTGATGTGGTCTGGGGTTATTGGACAAATGTGGCTCCATCTCCCCAGGGCAGGGCCCCTGTCCCCACCCCAGCACTTTGCACGGTGTTGGCGCCTGGAGACCTTCCATTCATCTGTCTGGACCATATGATGTGGTTTTGTCTAACTGGAGTGAGGAGGAGAGGCTCAGAGAAGTCCGCAGGGCCTGGGCTGTGCAGGGGGGTAGTAAGGGCGACACCAGTCTTGACCCCAGAAACCAGGGGTGTCACTTTAAGGTCATCATCAGCTTTATGTTTTGGGGGGTTTCGTCCCTAAAGGAGGGCCGGAGCAGGAGTGAGAGAGACCAGGAGAGAAATGGCAGGGCCCAGGTCGGCAAGCCATGTGACAGAGACATTGAGGAAAGTGGGGCTTCGGCAGAGAGGGCCATAGGGATGAAGCCAGTGTGTGAGTGGTGGGCTCTCGGACCCTGCCTAGTCAGATTAGCTCCTCCTGGGCCATTTGTCCCACCCTGGCCTCTGGGAAATGGCCCTGAGCCGGGTCGGTCCCTGTGGCCATGGGAGGCTACCCATGGGGCCAGAGCAGGGCAGGGAGCTCTCGGCCTGGCCTCCATGGGAAGGGAGGGAGGGCCTGCATAGGGCAGCCGCAGCCGGGGGCTGAGCTGGAGTCCCTGTGAGGAGGATGGGGGTCTGGCTCAGGAGCTCTGCCCTCCAGGACCACCACGACATGCTGCTGGAGGTGGAACGGGACAAGGCCATCACCGACAGAGTCATCCTCCTCCAGAAGGTTATCCGGGGGTTCAAAGACAGGTATGTGTCGGGACCAGCTCCCCCACCTTGGCCCACACACAGACGTGTGCACGTGTGCTGGCCTTGCCTCTGTCCCCTGCACAAACACCAGGAATAAACACATCCTGTGTGCACACACAGGAGCAAGCACACATGTGCATAGCGTATACACACGATCGTGCAAACACTGACGACCACAGACATGTGACTCACGCAGCCCTGCCTGGGCCCCGTCTGCGCAGTGACATGGAACACACCCTCCAAACCGGCATGCACACACGGATCTGAGAGATGCCCGGGTGACACTCCGGTGTCTCGGATGCCTGATGAAATTTCCCAGAGAAGAAATTTGAGGTTTTGTGACTCACAGAGCATGTCCTGTGTTCCCTGTAAGGGGCATGTATATGGCTGGGACAGCTCAGAGCTGGGCAGGGCTGACTCTGCTGTGTGAGCTGGGCTCCACAACTCCACAACCTGCCCCTCCCTCCCTCCCTCTGCTATCTGTCCATCATCCTTCAGTTCATCTGCCCTTCCCTCCGTTCTTCTGTCCATGAGTCTGTCCGTCCATCTGTTCATCCCTACCCCCAGCTGCTTGCTTGTTCATGCACACCCAGGCACCAGCTCCCCAGCTCTGTCCCACGCAGACATACCCAACCTTCACCCCTGCACTGTTCACGTCTACATTCAGCAGACACCCGCTGTGTGACGTGTGGTCTCTCTGTCCTCCATCAGGTCACAGGGGACTGTCATCCCATACAAGCTGCCTCACATGGACAGGGGGTCAGCACTGTGCTTGCTCAGAGTCCTGTGGAAGACATGGGCTCTAGTCCCAGACTCCTTAAATCTCACTTTCCTTGTCTATAAAATGGCCAAGTTAGTAATAAGTGATGTTCACAGTGTTAAGGTTTTAATCTTTATATCATTTCACTTATTATTCATATGTTTCTTCATTCAGTAAATGCCTTCTGAATGCCCACCTTAGTGGGCATAGGTGACGAGGCTGTGAGGCACTCAGGGTGGGTGGTATTGTACCCATTTTACAGATGAGGAAGCAGAGGCACAGAGAAGTCATATGCCTTTACCCAAGGTCATATAGCTGGGAGACACCGCGCTGGGACTCAGCCCTGGTCTCCTGAACCCCACCAAAACCCCACCAGTCCCCTGGCTGTCTCTGGGCACTATTTCTCAGATCTAAGAGCCTCTGTACCATGATGCTATTTCAGATCTAACTTCCTGAAGCTGAAGAATGCTGCCACACTGATCCAGAGGCACTGGCGGGGCCACAACTGCCGGAGGAACTATGAGCTTGTGAGCCTCCCTGGGGGCTGCTCCTTGCCCCACCAGGCCTTTGAACCCGGCCCTGTTGCCGCAGCAGCAGGTTGTCTCTGTGCCCAAGGCCTCCTTGGCCTCCTGCCACTGTCCTTGCTAGCTGTTCCCGCTCCTCCAGCCCAAAGTCCAAGTCGGCTTCTTGTGGCTCTTTCCATCTGGTCAGCAAAGTCTGTGGCTTTTCTTCTGGAATGTTTTGATGGGTTGGGAGCACCTGGGCCATTAGAGACCGTGGAGGGGGCCGGGAGCCGGTGTCACATGACCTCTTGCAGAGTAACTGGGCTGTGGCCTGGGCGCTGAGCTGGGGAGGCAGACAGGAAGGGGGCTGGCTCCTAGTCTGAGAATAGGGCCCTCCTTCAAGGGAAGCCAAGGCCTCTCCCTAGAGAACTCTTGTCTGAGAGGAAACAGAGCCTCACTCTGGGGAGCCCTGGTCCTAGAGAAGGCAGAGCTATGTTTGGGACAGTCAGCCTGGAGCCCTGTACCGGACTGTCCCGTGGGCAGGGCTGGCGGGCTCTGAGCTGCCGGCTCTCCTTGCAGATGCGGCTGGGCTTCCTGCGCCTGCAGGCCCTGCACCGCTCCCGGAGGCTGCACCAGCAGTACCGCCTGGCCCGCCAGCGCATCATCAAGTTCCAGGCCCGCTGCCGTGCCTACCTGGTGCGCAAGGCCTTCCGCCACCGGCTCTGGGCCGTGCTCACCGTGCAGGCCTATGCCCGGGGCCTGATCGCACGCAGGCTGCACCGGCGCCTCCGGGCTGAGGTGAGGGCTCTGAGCTCCAGGTGGGCTGTGGCCTCTGCAGGGTGCTGCTCGGCCTCAGGCCAGCAGACCACCCCTGCTTGTCAGCCGAGGCCAATACCTCCAGAGGGGATCCAGGACCCTGCCTCGTCAGGGGACCTGGAGAAGCTACGATCACACTCCTTATTTCCCTCCTCCCAGCTGAGGGCGGGATCCGGGGCCTCAGTCACTCTTGTGGTGAATCTGGGTTGGCTTTGGGAATCAGCAGTGCCCCCAACCTGCTGTGTGACCGGGAGAAATTCTCAGGTCCCTCAGTTGCCCTGTCTGCCAAATCATTTGGCAGGGTCACTCGCCATCCCAGAACCCAGTCAGGGTGGGGTGGGTGGGGGCCAGCAGCCAGTACCATGATGGTGCTCACTTGGCTGGCGGCCTGTTCCCTCAGTACCTGCGGCGCCTGGAAGCTGAGAAGATGCGGTTGGCAGAGGAGGAGAAGCTCCGAAAGGAGATGAGCGCCAAGAGGGCCAAGGAGGAGGCCGAGCGCAAGCATCAGGTGAGCTGAGTGGCCCAGCCCCATGGGTGTCTGCTCACGGGCCCAACAGTACTGGCGGACCATTCCTTGTGCAGGCAGCCTGCCCTGGTCTGAGTGGCAGGCGCTTGTCCCAGGGGAAGCCTGAGGACAGGGGGCTGTGGCTGCAGAGTGAGGGGGTCCTGCCCTCAGGAACACTTTTCCCAGTGGGAGAGAACATGGGCATAAAAAACCCGAGTCGGGGTGAGAGCACACAGCCTGGGAGCCCCCCACCACATGTGGCCGCCGAGAGCTTGGAATGGCGAGGGGCTCTAAGTGTAAAACAGACACTAGATTTTGAAGACAAGAAAAAAAAGGGGGAGGATATGAAAACTCCCAGTACTATTTTAAAAATAAGAATTAAATGTTGACATAACATTTTGGAAACACTGGGTTAAAGAAAATATATTATTAATAGAGATTTCACCTATTTCTTGTTACTCTTTTAAACAAAGCTGCTACATACATGGCCTGCATTTGATTTCTACTGGACAGGGCTGGTCCAGAGCCTCAACCTAACGGCTGTGGGATTTCTGGGTTGGTGGGGGTCCCCTCCAGGTGGGAGGCACCGTCAGGTTTCCTGGAGGAGATGGTTCCCAGCTGAGCCCTGAAGGGCGACGGCATTGCTCTGGGCTTGTCTGGAGGCTTCTCAGCAGCCGGGTTCTGGGCCTCTGTCTGCTCTGGAGGGTGAGGGTGGGACGGAGCGGGGCTGAGGATGGAAAAGCCCGAGGCTCAGTCCTTGCCAGCTGTCTGGCGGTGGGGACCAAGGCCTGGCTGCTTCGGGGGTACTCCTGGGCTCCCCGAGGAGGGCTTACCCCCTGAGGCTGTCCCCCCATCTCATGTCGGACAGGCGCGCCTGGCACAACTGGCTCGTGAGGACGCAGAGCGGGAGCTGAAGGAGAAGGAGGAAGCTCGGAGGAAGAAGGAGCTCCTGGAGCAGATGGAGAGGGCCCGCCACGAGCCCATCAACCACTCGGACATGGTGGACAAGATGTTTGGCTTTTTGGGGACTTCGGGTGGCCTGCCAGGCCAGGAGGGCCAAGCGCCTAGTGGATTTGAGGTACCAAAGTGAGGACAGGGGTGGGGAGGGGACACAGTGTGATAGCCCTCCCTCCTTTGATTCCGCTTTATGTTAAGGTCCACCTGGTCCCCTCTGAGCAAAGAGCAGCAGTGATGATGTGCGACCCCTGCCCCTGCCCAGCTGTTAGCTTGCTGTGTGACCTTCAACAGTCACTGTCTCTCTCCAGGGCCATTCACAAACTCATTCATTCATGTATCGAGGAACCTACCACACGCCAGGCTCTGTTTGGGTCTTGAACAGCATGACCCAGTTCCACCCTTGTGCAGGAGGAGCTGGCCCCACAGGGACAGGTTGGGGGAGGGCTTTGGCCTGAGTCTGTTCCCACAGCAGGAAAGCCCTCTGGCCTCCTCAGGATCTGGAGCATGGGCGCAGAGAGATGGTGGAGGAAGACCTGGACGCAGCCCTTCCCCTGCCTGACGAGGACGAGGAAGACCTCTCCGAGTACAAATTCGCCAAGTTCGCTGCCACCTACTTCCAGGGCACGACCACGCACACCTACACCCGGCGACCGCTCAAGCAGCCGCTGCTGTTCCACGATGATGAGGGCGACCAGCTGGTGAGGGCTGGGGCTGCATGGGTCCCCAGGTGGCAGGTCCCTGGGGGGCAAGACAAGGACGGACTTCACCCTGATGCCCGGGCCACATGCGCACAGTCTCACAGAGCAGCGGAGCTCCTTGGGAGCAACTCGGCTCCAGCACTGGAGCCCGGCAGCCCCCGGCAGTCCCCTCCCCAGGCCGCCCTGGCCTACTGGGAAGGCTCAGCCAGGCGCTGTGTCGGTGTGCCCTGATGTGGCTCTGCCCCCAGGCGGCCCTGGCGGTCTGGATCACCATCCTGCGCTTCATGGGGGACCTCCCTGAGCCCAAGTACCACACGGCCATGAGCGATGGCAGTGAGAAGATCCCCGTGATGACCAAGATTTACGAGACCCTGGGCAAGAAGACCTATAAGAGGGAGCTGCAGGCCCTGCAGGGCGAGGGTGAGGTGAGGCTCAGCCCCCAACGGGTCTGTCCATGTCCTCCCAGGCCCGTTGGAATGGCCGCCTGGTGTCCCCAGCTTCAGGGGCTCCCCAAAAGGAGCATCCTAAAATTGGCCTCTACCTCACCTCCCTGACCCCACCCCTCCTCTGTCTACCTGTGGGAACAAATGTGCACACATTCCACAAACTGCAAAGTGCAGATCATGGTTGGCCGAGATCTGTGCAGTCAGAGGCAGGGGCAAGCTCTGGGCAGCTTTCCCGAGCCTCTGTTTTCCTGTCCGTCACAGGGCTGGTGTAGGAAGTGGGGAATGAGAGGGTGGCAGCGTGGGGTATGCCTCGTAAACATTAGCGTGGAGGTGAGCCCAGCCTCTAGCCGTAGCTCTGGTGTCCTTTGCTCTTGTCATTACTTGGGGCCCAGTCACTTGAGCCTGACCTTGTCTGTCCCACAGACGCAGCTGCCGGAGGGGCAGAAGAAGAGCAGCATGCGGCACAAGCTGGTGCACCTGACCCTGAAGAAGAAGTCCAAACTGACAGAGGAGGTCAGGGCACACCCTGGAGTGCCTGAGGAGATGCAGGGTGGGGCCTGGCTGAGCTTGGGGATGACAGGGAGCCTCTTCCCAGGGGCATGGGCTGGACCATGTAGGGAGCCACTGGGCAGATAGAAGTGCGTGGAAGGGGGCACTGAGTTCAGGCTGGGGCCAGATCCAGGAGGACTTCCCAGAAGAGGGGCCTGGAGAGCTGAAGAGGGCTGCAGTGGCACATGGTGAGAGGGAGGACATTTCCTGCCAGTGCAGGGACCCAGTGCATTTGATCCAAGGACCGTTCAGACTCTACAAACTTTTGGGGGTAAGAGTACCCATGGGGCGTTAACACTACTAATTTGTTTGAACTCTCATTCAGTCACTTGTCCTCTTCTGAGCGCCATCCTGGCTCTGTGTTCCAGGACTGTGCAGGAGGGGAGGGCAGCAGACAATAACCAAGGCATCTGCAGTAGAGGGGACTGGCTCCCTCATCCCCCTACATTCCCACACATCAGTCCCTCTGTCTAAAATTCCTCCTTCCTCTTTTCTGCCTGGGCGTCACCTCCTCCAGGAAGCCTGCCCAGACCACTCTACAGTAGAGTCATGCTCCTTCTAAGGGCTTCCGTAGTCTGCTTTGCCTCTGCCATTGTCCTCTTCCCCATCCGAGGCTCAAATCTAGTCCTGCAGCCACGTGGCCCCAGATTTGAATGCCAGCTCTGCTGCCGGTATCTGAAGGGCCTGGTTTGGTGGGGGAGGGTGGTGGAAATGCCCAGATGGCATGAGAGCATAGCTGTGGGTGTTCCATGGAGGTGAGGCCCTCCTCCACCCCTCCCGCCTGCAGGGGCACACTTCTACCGCTCCCCTCTCAGTCTGGGCTCCAGGCGGGGTGTGGGCTGGCACGGTGGGCTGTGTGAAAACAGACAGGAGAAATGCATCTGTCAGAACCCAGGCCTGGAACTTTCACATGGACACCAGGGCCCCAGGGATTGGAGATGGTGACTGGGTGGTTGGACCCATGGTGTATACTGGTGTCAGAGTTGTGGCCCACCCTGGAGAGATAGGGGTCCCACCAAGAGTCAGAGGATCAGGTCCTTGTCCTGGATGAAAGGGCTTCACTGGAGGCGGAGGGTTCAGGGAACCTGCCAAGGAGCCTGGTCCCTAGCAGGTGGCACCAGGCCAGTGCTGCCCAACCGTCTGGGCCTCATTGATGCCATGTCAGTTCTGTGCAGGGTCGGGGAGGGGGCAGGGCTGGGGCCATAATGGTGGTGGGGAGCCCACCCTTCCAGCCCTTCTCAGGATCTGCTCTCCAGGGGAGTGGGAGACTCCCACATGAGCCAGGGACCCTCTCACTTAACCCTGCCCGGGGCCGAGCCTTGTCCCCTCCCCCGTCCAGGTGACTAAGAGGTTGCATGATGGGGAGTCTACGGCGCATGGCAACAGCATGCTGGAGGACAGGCCCACGTCCAACCTGGAGAAGCTGCATTTCATCATCGGCAACGGCATCCTGCGCCCAGCGCTCCGGTCAGTGCCTGTGGAGCTGCTGGCTTGGGAGACAGCCCGCGCTTCTCAGATTGGGGCTCTGAAGGGATTTGGGGGCCGAGTTGTGGTCTTGTCACCTTGGCAATGGATGAGGCCAAGCAGGCCTGGGTTTAGCTCTGCTGCTAGCTCCTCATGTGACTTTGATGGAGTTATTTAATCTCTCTGAGCCTCAGTTCCTCTACCCATAAAAAGGGAATAACCCAGCACCTACCTCCTAGGCAGGTGGGCAGGTGGAACTCTGGAGAGGGTGTCAGGCCCCACGGTAGGTACAACTGTTCTCATTATCAGATGCATCTCCTGCCGTAGGCCCAGTCCTGCCAACTCCGGCCTATGGGTGGGGTTCCTGCAGCCCATGTGCCTGAGAACCCTGCAAGGGCCTCCTTTGTTCAGGTCCCTAGGGTGGTGGGGAGGAGATAGAGTGATCTAAGAGGCACCAGCAGCAATAAAGGAATCAACTCAGCTAAGTCAGTGGAGGGAAGACAGCTAGGACTTTGCTGAGGACTCCCTCAGTGTAAGATGGCCAGTTAGGAGAGCTGATCCTGTGAATCTTTGCATACTGGTTGGGAGGACAGCAGGATAGGGCTGTGGCAGAGGCTTGGGCCCATTTCACTGACTGAAACACTGAGGTCCAGAGAGGGGAAGAGACTTGCTTCAAGGCCCTAGTCTCCCTGACCTCCTGCCTTCCAGCATTGCTGCTGGAGGTCAGTTACTACCTCACTGGAGATGGTCAATCACCCAGGGCCACCTGCCTCCAGGAAGAAAAGGTAGCTGCCCAAGGTGTGTTAAAGGGGCAAGAATTTGCCTCCCAATTGTCTCTCAGACCTAAACTTGTCAGTCCTGGAGACCACAGTGTCTGAATCCCTGGGCTGAGTCAGAAGGCTGGGTGTTGAATCTCTGAGGGACCATGGCTAAACCCTCCCTTCACTTGGCCTTAGCTCCCAAGTGTAAGTGAGAAAGCTTTCACTGATCTGTGATGAGATGGGAAAAATATAATGTAAATTTGATTTATTGAAAGAAATGTTTTTGTTCTAAGATTCTACCTTTTCTCCTTTTTGGATATTAAAATTACATTTGCTTTATGAAATGACTGTGATACAGACAGTGGGCAGATTGTGTACGGTGTGTTTTAAATGACCTTATTTGTCATGATAAAAAGCAAGCAACCTCAGAATTAATTTTGAAGTTGCACTGGCCCCTGAGCCCTGAAGATACAGGGAGCTGGGAGCTGCTGATTCAGATAATTGCCCCTTCCTTCCCCGCCCTGCTCTTCTGAGAGGGACTCTCAGCCGGGAGCGCCGCCTGGTGGTCATTCCGTTATCGACGTCCTGTCCTTGGTCCTGACCTGGCAGGCAGCGACTTCCCGGGGGGAAGCTAGCCTTTATGGAGGATTTACTGTGCCAGGTGCTTTCTAAGCCTTGGCTCAATTTTCTTCACAGAAGACCTGCAAGGAAGGTTGTATATTTCCCTTTAAAGTGAAAACAAAACAAAACTACCTTTATTGCTTTGATCTGATTCACAAAATTAATACATGGCCACTTAAGTACTGTATTCAAACATTATGGAAATATAGCAAATGAAAGTCAAAGCCCTACCCATTCCACCTCCCAGACAGACTCCCCAGATGTGTTTGCTGTTTCTGCTCTTCCAGTTGCCATCAGTAGAAATTGTTGCTGCTGCCGTGACTGTAGGCAGGGCTCGGAGAGGGCAACTCACCTGCTTAGGCCACCCAGCTGGTGAGGGACAAGGAGGGACATCCCATGCTTCTCATCAGGGTGATCACCAGCATGCCCCAGAGCCAGAGGCGCACCTCTCTCTGGGTCCTGGGGACCTGGCTGTGGATCTGGATTGGAGTCAGGAGCATGCTTTGTGCCTGATGCATCTGCCTCCAAGGCCAGACCCTCTTCGTGGCTCCATAGCTTTCCCAGGCTGGCCACAGGCCGCTGCCTCCTGGGTGGTCCAGGGCAAGAGGGAGAGGACAGCATGTTGTGTGTCCCACCAGTGGCTGGGCGGGGCTGGGCTTCTCTGACGCTGTCTCCCTTCCTTGCTTCTCTGCCTGCCTAGGGATGAGATCTACTGTCAGATCAGCAAGCAGCTCACTCACAACCCCTCCAAGAGCAGCTACGCCCGGGGCTGGATCCTCGTGTCTCTCTGTGTGGGCTGCTTCGCCCCCTCTGAGAAGTTCGTTAAGGTAGGGAGGCTCTTGGCCTCCTGGGGCGAGAAGGGAGTCCGAGGAGAGAACAAGGGGAGGAAGCGCTGCGGGGCTCAGCAAGGAAGCCCTGCCTGGGCCATCTCCTCCCAGGCCACAGCGCACCCCCCTGCCCCGCCCCATCCTGGCCCTCCTCCCAGGCTCCAGCCCTTCACTCTCTTCTCCCCTCAGCCTCTTTCTATTTAGGAAGAGACTGAGTTTGACAGCAGCATCTCCAGACCCTCCACTTAGGGTCTTGGAGCAGGCCCTGTGGTGGGTCTCAGGTCCCTTCCTTGACTGCACTTCAGTGCCAGGCCCTGGGTGCTGGGGACACAGAGGCAGAGCGGGTCAGAGCAGGACCAACCCCACTGGCCAGCACCATGAGGAGGAGAGTGCTCTCCCAGTCGGAAGGAATCAGGGAGGTGGGCCTAGCAATTAGGCCAGGAGAAGAGAGGGGGAGTGGTGTGTGGGGTGAAGCAGGACGCACAGCTGAGACTGGACAGGGGGAGAAGAACGTGGTGGCCTTGTTGCCAGCTTGAGGCACATGGACTCGTTCCCAAGGGCAGCAGAGCGGAGCCCCAGAAGGAATGGAGGGACGTGGATGACTGGGCCTCAAGCCAGTCCTGAATGTGGGTGCAAGGGCTGGAAGCAGGAGACCTGGTGGCTGTTGTCACATTCTCGGAGCGGAGGCTGGAGTGGGGGTCCCTCAGCCAGTCCTCTGTCTACAGTACCTGCGCAACTTCATCCACGGGGGACCGCCCGGCTACGCTCCATATTGTGAGGAGCGGCTCAGGAGGACCTTTGTCAACGGGACACGGACGCAGCCGCCCAGCTGGTTGGAGCTGCAGGTGTGGCCCCGGCCCCACCCAGGCATGCGTGCACGTGTGTGTGCACGTGTGGGCGTGTGTGTATCTAGTGCACTCCAGTGGCCCAGAAACATTCCCCACTCTAGGATTCTATGGTCCTTTAAGTTCTGGAATCCCAGGCTTGTTGGAACAGGAAGGCGCCCAGTGGACTCCCATCTGTTTCACAATCAAAGTGACTTGGGCAGGGGATTCCCTCTGTGTCTTACTAGCTGTACTTCATCTGTAATGTTGCAGTGATGACACTCATTCCCTAGGGTCTTGTGAGGGTTGCATGATGTGAGGGCAGAAGCCCCTGGCCAGTGGCAGTGCTCGGCCTCCCAATCCCAACGCCCAGGCTCAAGGCCTTAAAGGTGCTGTCAGGGCAGGGAATACTGCAAGGCTCCCTGGGCACCTGTGACCAGCTGTCAGGATATCCTGGTGGGATGCCTGGGTCTGAGGCTCTGGGCCAGCTCCAAACACCTAGGAGCAAGGAGCCGGGAAACCCAGAGGGTGTGAACAGGTGTGCAGTGAAAAGATCCCCACAAACCCTCTTTGGTCATTTTCAGGCCACCAAGTCTAAGAAGCCCATCATGTTGCCTGTGACATTCATGGACGGGACCACCAAGACCCTGCTGACCGACTCAGCCACCACGGCCAAGGAGCTCTGCAACGCGCTGGCTGACAAGATCTCGCTCAAGGACCGGTTCGGGTTCTCCCTCTACATTGCCCTGTTTGATAAGGTACGACCTCTATGCAACGCCCCCTCCTGGCACCACCCTGGTTCCTGTTCTGGGTCTGCCATGCACTGACTCAGGCCATCTCGGGCGATTACCTACCTTCCAGAGCCTTCGTTTCTTCTCAGCCACTGGTAACTCTGCCTCTGCCCAATTCATTAGGAATGTGGAGAGCATCTAGAAATCTGGTGGTGCAGTAGTAGCTGGACACCCAGAGCTCGCTTCTGTCACGTACCTGGGCTGAATCAACCCTCCCCTGGTACTGGAGAGAAAACAAAGCAGACACGGACCTGTGTGGGGGGCATGGAGCTACTTAACTCTCTGAGATTCAGTTTTCTCATTTGCAAATGGGAATGTACATTTCTGTCAGTTTTCTATGGTGATTTCTGTTTGCTTGTTAATGACCACCTAGAGTGTGTGTAACCCTGGGCACATCTGGGCTGGGGGTGGGTGATTTTGCCTCCACACTCAGCAATGCCACAGATAGCAGAGACGCCCATCCCCCCACCACTCCGGCAGGGTCCAGGGACAGAACCACATTACCCGACAGTTTGCCTCAGTTTTTCTCACCTGCACATAGCTCCCATGTTTTCAGTGGCCATTTGTCCATCCAGGTTTTCCATAAGTCTTACATTAGGAAATGGGAAAGCCCACAAGGCTGTGCTGGCTCGGAGCCCATGGCTGGGATCCAGAGGTCTGATCCGCTTCTTGGGTGACCTGGACACATCCGTGCTTTTCTCTGAGCCCCAGTTTTCCATCTGAACAAGAACACTTGGCACCGCTGATGGTTCTTTGTAAGTCCTTCCCTGCCTGCTCAGCTTTTCACTGGGTGACCCCCAGCCTTGTGCCTGCAGGTGTCCTCCCTGGGCAGTGGCAGTGACCATGTCATGGATGCCATCTCCCAGTGTGAGCAGTATGCCAAGGAGCAGGGTGCCCAGGAACGCAATGCGCCCTGGAGGCTCTTCTTCCGCAAAGAGGTCTTCACGCCGTGGCACAACCCCTCCGAGGACAATGTGGCCACCAACCTCATCTACCAGCAGGTGGTACGAGGGGTCAAGTTTGGGGAGTACAGGTGTGAGAAGGTGAGTGACCATGAATCTTCTGCCTGATCTTGCTCGGCTCACAGCCCTCTATGTTCCGAATCTTGACTGAATGTTACAGTCTGGGACCCACCATTAGCTTCTGTGGAGGTTAGCCTGACTGAGGTTGCTTCTAGATTAACTCTGTCCACGGGGATGGGGCCTTTGAAGCCCAGTGTGAACTCTGCCGGTGGAAGGTGTCCACGTGTCTGCAGTGCTTGTGCCTGGTACAGAGTCTGTGCTTCAGAACGTGCTGTCTTGTTCTGCATGCATCCAGGAAACCCTGTCCTTTAGACCAGAGTTTGCAAATGTGTACTCTCTTTGTTTCCTTTTAAAGGACAGGAATGATATGGAGTAGTAACTCGTGTTATGTTATTTTTGATGGTGGTGATGATGGTTCTCATGGTGCTTATGAATCTGTTGGTGAATGTGATGGGGCAGTAAGGAAAAGGGGATGGAAAGGAAGGGGGTGGGTGGTGGCGGCGGTGGTGACGGCAGAGGAAGCACTGGTAGACGTGTGGTCAGGATAGTGGTGGTGATGATGATGGTGCTGAGGATGTGGCAGGGTTGGTGGCCCTGGAAGGTGCTGGGTTGGTGATGGTGACAGTGGTCATGGTGGTGCGGAGCTGATCCTCACCCAGAAGGCATGAGTATAGCCGTATCAGTTGTTGAAATTCTGAAATGCTTTGAATGGTCTGGGAAGCATGTACTGCCCTCATCACCCCCAAGAGCCTTTCTCTCTTCCACTTCTGCAGCAGCCCTGGTGAGTCCCAGATTGCCATGTACCCTCAGGCAGATGAGGGACAAATGCCCAGTCCCCATCACCCCGCCCTCAAAAGCCTCTGCGGCACAGCCTCCTTGTCTCTCACTACTGGGGCCATCCCAGGGAGAGGTGGTGATGGAGAGGGTAATGTGCGCCCACCCTTCACTCTGACAGTACCAGCAGTGCCAGGGCCCCCCTTCTCCCAGGCAGCCTGTCAGTCCCCATCGCTGGCTCACGGGCTGGGAATGTGATGATCAACCCCTCACCAACAGCTGGGCCGGCCTCTCTGGGTTAGCTCATGTGCCTCTGTGCTGGTGTGAAGGGCACCCAGGAGAAGGCAGGGGCGTGATCCTGCCCTTGGGGAGCTTATGGTTCCACTAAGCAGACAAGAACTTCTGGGGAATCCGTGAAAGCACAGTTTCCCAAAGCCTGGGGTCAACAGCTCCAGGAGGCAGGGCCCTGGGGCTTCGGGAATCAGAAGGGCTTCCCAGAGGGTGTGCGAACAGCACCCTCCTCTCCCTCCCCACCTAGGAGGATGACCTGGCCGAGCTGGCCTCCCAGCAGTACTTCGTAGACTATGGCTCCGAGATGATCCTGGAGCGCCTCCTAAACCTCGTCCCCACCTACATCCCCGACCGGGAGATCACACCCTTGAAGACACTTGAGAAGTGGGCCCAGCTGGCCATTGCTGCCCACAAGAAGGTAGGAGGACAGGGCGGGGTCTGGGGAGAGGGACTCTCTGGTGACCTGGGCTGGGAGGCAAGGATCCAGACAATCAAAGAGGTCAAGCTCTCACTAGACGTGTGTCTGCCCGCAGGGCGACTGGGAGACAGGATGGCACCCTCTACCTCCTGCCGCCCCAGCAGCTTTCCTCTGCCATGGATATCAGTTCACTTGTGTCCTATGCTGTCTACTCTGGGCTGGTGCCAGGGACATAGAGATGGATCAAATCCAGCCCTGTGGCCTCATGAGAGAAACCATGGGCATTGGGATGGGAGGGGGGCACCCTGCACTGGGCCGCAGCTGCATGCTAGAGCTGCAGCTCAGGAGTGTTGGTGCGTGCTGGGAGAGCTTCTAGGAAGCCCGCCCTTCTTTTTGCCTAAAAGAGCTCTGGCCCAGCTTCCTGCCCAGAGAACTTTAGGGACAGACCCCCCGATCCCCTTGCTTGAGGCCCCAGGCTCATAACCACCCCTGAGTAGCTCTTTCCAGGCTAAGGGGCCTGCCCAAGTAGTAAAGGAGGGGTGGGCTGGCTGCTGGAGGGGACCCACAGGCCTCTCTGTAATCCTGGCCCTAGTTGTGGGAGACCAGAGTCATCTTTGCACACAAGATCCTGGGGTCTCTGCAGACGAGCAGTCTTTCAGCTTTTTATACCCCATGCCCTCTTCCCCAACCAGAGGCCCCATGTGCCTCTCCCACCCAAGTCTTTGCCTTCCCTGATGAGTTATCCACAAGCCTCCCCTCTTTTCTGAAACTGCCCCACTCCCTCTCTATATCTAGGCCTGGCTCTGCCACCAGGCCCTCCCCTTTCCTGCAGCCCCCTGCAGAAGAGATGCGAGTTTTCCTTCTAGCCCTCTGTCTCTTTGTCCAGGCAACCCCCTGCTCCTCACCTCTCCCTCCCTGTCACCTGCCGAAGCCTGTCCACTCCACCTCGCAGATAGTTTCCAACCTTCTGCCCCTCCCGCCCACCTCCCCAGGGCCTCCTCAGTGTTCACTGTTGTCATGCACTTGGCACATTCTGGGCTGGCTGCCATTGCTCATTAATTGGTTCTGTTTGGGGTGTTTGCCATGTGTCAGACACTGTACCAGGCCCTGGGGACACAGCCGTGAAGGGAACAGAGGTGGTCTCTGCCCCTCATAGCCCACGACTGAGTTTGCTGTGTCTCTCCCTCGGACCAGAGCCTGTTGGCCCGTGTTCCATATCCCAGGGCCATTCTTCTCATAGAGAGGAAAGCTGTGAACTAGCATGGTTTTTAGGGCCCAGTGGGTAAAAACGTTTTATCTGGGAATAATTTCAAACTTACAGAGAAGTTGCAAATTCAAAAACCTGGAACCATATGCCCCTCTGCTTCACCCAGACTCACTGGTGGTTCTGCGCGTGTTTGCTTTATGGTCCTCTCTCTCCGCATACGCACACGTGGTTTCTTCTGACCCCGTCCCCTCGCGGGAGGGCCCTGCTTCCAGCCCTCTCCACACATGGCAGGCACGGGTGTCTTTGCTCATGTTTGTGTAGAGATGACAGATAGCTTGAGTTCCATTTGATACGTCCAATTCTACTCCAACCCCACCGAGTTGTTAATAGGGCTCCAAGCGATATTTTTCGATAGTAAAATGCCAGCCCTTTCATCTTCTGCCAGCAGCATTGCATCACCGGCTGGCTGCTCCAGCCCTCCCCTATGTGATGATCTTCCTCCTTCCCAGGTTCGCCTGTCCGGTTCTGCTAACAGCCCAGTCTGGCAGTGGCTGCCTCTTCTACACTTCCGTGTGACCTGGCTCTTCTATGTCCCTTCCCCACCCCTCTTCTTGGTGTTGCACATACATGCCTGCTTAGCCACACGTGCCCATATCCCAGATGCCTCCTCCTCACCCCTGACTTTGGGCCTTGCACACATGTGGGCCAGGACTGTGGGCTTTTCTGTCGCGGCTGAATTGGCAGCTCCCTGCAGGTGTGACCTGTGCAGTGATGGGGTTGGCTGTGGGCTAATGGGGTGTGACAAGGCCATGTGGCACAGGAGGACACCTTAGTTCCAGGGCTTTCCTGGGCTGGGGGCCACAGATGTTGGATTTCCAGACAGAGCTGATGTGACATCTTTTTCCCCCCTGTCCATCCCCCTTAGGGGATTTATGCCCAGAGGAGAACGGATGCCCAGAAGGTCAAAGAGGATGTGGTCAATTATGCCCGTTTCAAGTGGCCCCTGCTCTTCTCTAGGTTTTATGAAGCCTACAAATTTTCAGGTACCCCCTCGGCCCTCCTGCCTCCCCGCCTTCCTCCTTGCCCTCTCCCACCCTGCACACTGGCTCCAGACCACCACGGAAGGGAGGGATGGCCTGAGCCAGACTCCAGTCA
The DNA here is from genome assembly GCF_964662115.1 of Mustela nivalis. Classification (NCBI taxonomy): domain Eukaryota; kingdom Metazoa; phylum Chordata; class Mammalia; order Carnivora; family Mustelidae; genus Mustela; species Mustela nivalis. The sequence goes on along the minus strand of NC_139028.1, from coordinate 60,360,990 downwards.
GCCCAGCTCCGCCTGTGGGCTTGCTTGCTCATTCCAGGTCAACAAGTGTAGGGTGGCTCCTGTCTCCCCACAGTCTAGGTGCTTAGCAGCACTTTGGGTGAGATGATGGAAGGCCTGCTGACATAATTCAGCATCTGCTGTGTACAGAGGCAGGCAGCCCAGAGTCTAGGCTGCACTGACTCTGCGCTGTGGACATGAGAGACACAAACCCACTTGGGCCATTGGCTCAGCCATCCTTGGGGCCGAGTGACCGGGCACCTGTTCCATGCTGGGCCCTGTGCTGGTGTCAGGCGTCACAGAATCACCAGATATCTGGCTGGAGGGAACCTTGGGGCTCAGCTGACTCCCTTCCCATAGCCCACCTCCTTCCAGGGCAGGGACTTGTCCAGAGCTGCACGATGAACAGAGCCAGGGCCAGGACTCAGACAAGTTTCCTGATGTCAGTGCTGTCTTCCCACTGCAATTAGAATTTTGACTTGTAGGGAGGTTGTGCTCTCCAAGGCTCAGTTTCCCCATCTGTAAAATGGAAATCTGTTTCCCTCCCTGGGGGGCATGAGGACTGGGAAGGGCTGTGCTGGGAGTGGGGCTGCCTCCCTGTCACTGCCTTGGTCTCTGCCCCAGGCCCCAGCCTCCCCAAGAATGACGTCATCGTGGCAGTCAACTGGACGGGAGTCTACTTCGTGGACGAGCAGGAGCAGGTGCTCCTGGAGCTGTCCTTCCCTGAGATCATGGCCGTGTCCAGCAGTAGGTTAGTCCAACCCCTCCCACGCCTCCCTTCCGTGCAGAGCAGGCTGTCTGACAAGGCACAACGACCCGCAGCAGGGAGGTGTCAAGCCCAGTGCTCTGATTCTGTACTGTCTGAAGCAAGAAGAGGCAGATGGAGACACAGACTGACAGAGGGGAAAGGAGAGGGCTCCTGCAGCTTTCCTGGGGGTCCGGGGGCCTTTGGGGAGTCACTGCCTCATAGAGGATGTCACTGAGATGCAGAGACATGTAGTCTCCTGTCCCGGTCCCACATGATTGAGCAGTTTGGGCCGCCCTGTGCAGACCTCTCAGGCACCTACCGCCCCGCCCCGATTGGGGCCGAGCGGCCTCTATGGGGCATCACTGGCATTCAGAGATGGATGTAGGCAGCTAGGAGGACGGCCAGGGGCAGTCAAGTGTGTACAAAGAGGGCCTGGCCTGGGATCCTGGGGCTCAGGTGGGACTCACGTCCATGTCCTTGCCCCTGAAGTGGAGCTGTTAACACTTGCCTTCAATAACAGTGGTGAGGACTCAAAGTAACCATCCATGGGAGAGCTCTGGAAACTGAAAGGTGTGGGCACACTAGAGCAGTGGTGGGAGGGGTTCCTGGAATAGCCTCGTGTTCCCAGCAAGCCCTCCCCCGATGCCTGGCTTAGGAGAATGTCTCTGGGCAGCATCTGCTATGGGCTGGGGCTGGGCCTGTGCTGAGCACAGGGACGTAGGACACTAACATAGGTCTTGCCCTCTTGCAGCCCCCTTCAGTTGAGGGAGGAGACAGACATTGAATGGGCTGTTTTAAGGCAAGGACCAGTGTGGTAAGGGCTGTGGGAGGGCAAGGAGGACTACCTGGAGGAAGGAGTATCTAGGCTGAAATTTGAAGGGTGAGTAGGAATTAGATAGGCAAAGGGAACTAGGCCAGGCCCCTGCAGACCTCGCTCTGCACCGGGTGTGACTTTGGCAGAGCCATGTCTCACCCAGGCGGGGCCGTGTCTGACTGGGCTGGCCTTGGTCTCCTTCAGGGAGTGCCGTGTCTTGCTCTCGCTGGGCTGCTCTGATCTGGGCTGTGCTGCACCTCACTCGGGCTGGGCAGGACTGACCCCGGCTGGGCCCTGTTCTCCGTGTTGGTCCTGCAGGGGAGCGAAACTGGTAGCCCCCAGCTTCACGCTGGCTACCATCAAAGGGGATGAGTACACGTTTACCTCCAGCAACGCTGAGGACATCCGTGACCTAGTGGTCACCTTCCTGGAAGGGCTCCGAAAGAGGTCTAAGTACGTGGTGGCCCTGCAGGACAACCCCAACCCTGGTGAGTGGCTCCTGGCACAGGGCGCCAGGCCCCGAGGCTCATGGGCATCACGCAGATCACATACCTTGGCCTTGGCCTGGCATTCAAGACTGCCAGTGCTTATTACTACCCCTCCCAGATACCCTTGGCTCCACCTGGACCAAAAGCCAAATTCTGCACCCTCCTTCTGTGCCCCATGGGGAGTCTTCCTCTCCTGCCCCTTCCATACTTACCACCCATCACATTCTCCAGGTGATATCAGGGGTTCCTCCTCAGTAGTCTCCAAACACCCACTGCTTTCAAGTGATGACATCAGTAATAGCTACTCTCACTGAGCCCTCCCCAGGCCTCCAAGGCTCTGGGCAGAGTTTGGAAAGGACAGAGGTAAAACGGACTCTGGCCTTCCTCTCAGCTGGGAGAGGAGCTGGAAACAGTCCCTGTGACAGTGCAGTGACCAGGGAAGCCCAGAGCCTCTGGGTGGCTGGAGGGGAGGCCCCCGGGCAGCCTGGGGCTCAGGGAGAAGGTATGTGTGGGCAGAGTGTTTGAGGCAGAGAGGAGAGGACAGACCCAGTACAGAGCCTGGAGAAAACACGGCATGTCTGGGAGCTGCAGATAGTGTGGCTGGGCTGGTATAGGTGAGGAAAGGGAGGAAAGGCAGAAGCGAAGGGGAAGAAGTCAGGAAACCTAGCCCAGAACAGCCCTGTGAGCGTGTTGAAGAGGGTGGGCTTTCTTCCCAGGGCAGTGGGGAGCCACAGAAGGCTTGTGAGCACAGGAGTATCCCCTTCCAATGGCCATGTCTGTGTGAAGGGTTGTGGCAAGGTGGAGGCAGGGTGACCAGCAAGCAGACATGAGAGACGCAGGGCCTCAGTTATTCAGTGGGGAGGGATAGCTTATAGGTCATCAACCCAAATAAAGATGTTCCAATCCAGCCTCTCTCTCTGCCCCCACCTCTGCCTCCCAGCGGGGGAGGAGTCGGGTTTCCTCAGCTTTGCCAAGGGAGATCTCATCATCCTGGACCATGACACAGGAGAGCAGGTCATGAACTCAGGCTGGGCCAACGGAATCAATGAGAGGACCAAGCAGCGTGGGGACTTCCCCACTGACTGCGTGTATGTCATGCCCACTGTCACCTTGCCACCGCGGGAGATTGTGGTATGTGGCTTGGGGGTGGCAGATGGATAGGAGTGTCCTCTGGGTCTCTCTTTGTATTCTTTCCATATCTGTAAAATGGAGTGAGGAATTATAATAGATTTATGGTCTGCAGGTCCTGTGAAGAAGACCTGGGGGTCTTACAGGACCACAAACTTTGAGCTGGGGAAGCTGTCAAACCTGTGCTAGGTGGTGAGGGGCCTAGAAACTGCATCAGATGAAAAACTGCTGGGGGTGAGGGATGCGAGGAGAGTGGGGAAAGGAAGCATCACCTCGCACTGCCTGTGAGCAGAGCTGGGAAGGAAGGCCATGGCCCTTCTGGATTGCAGCCCTGAAGACTCAGAGCCCGGCTTTGCAGGCAGTTGCTGAGCTAGGCACTGCTGACTGGGCAGTTCTCTCACCACATCCCCCTACTTCAGCCAGCCTCTATGACAGACCTGGCCTGCTTCGGACACAGGATATTCAGGAAAGGATCCTGAGTCCAGCATGATGGAGGCCACAGTAGCTTCAGAGATCCCAAAGAGGGAAAGGACTCCCGAGGTCAGAATGGGGTGAGGGTCAACCCCATAGCGGCAATCTTCCCCAGCCCCAGTCCAGATGACTCTGAGCTTTACCACGTTGATGCCGGGAGCCCCAGGTGAAGAGCTGACCTCAGACTCCTGTTTCTTGGTTTCTAGGCCCTGGTCACCATGACCCCTGACCAGAGACAGGACGTTATCCGCCTCTTGCAGCTGCGGACAGCAGAGCCTGAGGTGCGCGCCAAGCCCTACACGCTGGAGGAATTTTCCTACGACTATTTCAGGTGATGGGGAAAGCGTAGAGGGGAACTAGGAGAGTGAGCCGTGGGCTTCTGTTACTGTAGTCTGTGCGGTGGGGTTGCCTTGGGATGCTCCTGCCTGGGGGCAGGGACAGTATCAGAGGGAGCAGTGGAACAGTTTGTTGAGATAACCCTTCCTGTGTCATTTTGTCCTTCTTTCATTTAATATATTGCAACTGTGGTGTGGCCATCCCAGGTGGGGTCCTGTGCACTCATGACCAGTGCCTGCCTCACCAACTCACAGTCCTGGTGGGGAGCTAGGCACAAAATTGGGCAGCTGTGATTGTGTGTGCCCAGCATTGTGGTGGGGATGCTGGGGGATGGGGGTGGGGTTGGAAGATAGGCTTTCTGGAGGAGGTGGCGTCTGAGCTGAGCTATATAGGGGGTGACCCAGCAAGGCCAGAGCAGAGAAAGCAGAGAGGAACAGAGGGGAGGAGACCATGGAGGTGGGCAGGGCTGGCTTTCTAGCTGAGAATGTAAGGTCCAGGGAGGGCTGATGACTCACCCCAAGTCAGTCTGTGCAACAGAAAGAGTAGGGCCTTCTGCCTCCATAACAGGTGGGAGAGGGGCGGGTCTTACAACCTGGGGGTCAGTGCCAACTGTGTTGTGTCAGGCCCCCACCCAAGCACACGCTGAGCCGGGTGATGGTATCCAAGGCCCGTGGCAAGGACCGGCTGTGGAGCCACACACGGGAACCACTCAAGCAGGCACTGCTTAAGAAGATCCTGGGCAGCGAGGAGCTCTCGCAGGAGGCCTGCATGGCCTTCATCGATATCCGCACCTGTGCGGGTGGGCACCATGGGCCCCAAGGAGGGGACTTCCAGGGAGGGGGGTCGCTAGGCCCCTGCCTCTAGGGTTTCCATCCAGATACCTACTTCCTTCTGAGGGGCCTAGTTGGGTTGTGGGCTGTGTGGAGGTCTGTGGATCCATTTGCCTGGCACCAACAGTGTGTGAGCGGCAGCCTCATCCATGGTCTCCTCTGACCCGGTTCTTCGATTCACAGATGCATACGGTGTCATGTGCTAGGCCAGGCATGGAGACATAGCTGTGACCAGGGCCAGTCCCTGGCCTCATGGCACTTACAGCTAAAAAGGCAGACATGCTGATCGGGACTGTGCTGTGATGGGGCAGAACTGATGTGGGCTTGGAGGAGGGCAGGATGGCCTTCCTGGAAGAAGGGGTATCAAGGCTGAGATCTGAGGACTGAGCAGGCCCTAGTCAGTCAAAGGGGAGATGAGTGGGGAGTGTTCCAGATGAATGAGCATGCCTGGATGGCCTGAATCACAGAATGATGCAGCATGCAGAGGTCTAGAAGGAAATCTGAAGATGTGGGCTGACTAATGAAGGGTTCCCAAGTCCCGCTAAGAAGCTTGGACTGTATCCCAAGGCCATGAGGAGCCCCTACGTGATAGGATGGCACAGTCAGATTTGTGATTTGGAACATCCGCCCTGGTTGCTGTGAGGACTTTGGATGTGGGGTGGGGACGAGGTGGGATCACTGGTGAGGCGGTGGTCAGAGGAGTGGAGGAGAGGGAGGGCAGTCAGCATAGAGAGTGGGGTGGGTGGGTCAAGCCCATCTCCTGAGTGAGTAGTCTGAGGCCCGGGGTCACACACTGGGGTGGGGGCAGACCCCATTAAAGAGTGTGGCCTGCTGGGTCAGTGTCCCCCACCCCCTGCTCCCACTGGTTGCAAGCCCTTCCTTGACGGCTCCCCACCCGTGCTCAAGTACATGGGCGACTACCCATCCAAGAGGACGCGCTCGGTCAATGAGCTCACTGACCAGATCTTTGAGGGTGCCCTAAAGGCTGAGCCCCTGAAGGATGAGGTGTACGTGCAGATCCTGAAGCAGCTGACCGACAACCACATCAGGTGGGTGGGAGTGGTGGCGGGTGAGGGACGTCTTCCCCCACTAGTGCTCACACATGACAGGGAGCACCTTCCCTCCTGAGGCAGCAGCTGGCCCACCTGGCAGCAGTCCTTCCTCACTCAGGACAGGAAGCTTCCCTTGGGCCCCCTCACGTCTCTCCTCTGCCTCAAGGCCCGAGGTCAAGAACCAAGAGGTGGTGGCTGCGCCCTCAGAATCGGTCCAAGTTTAATAGCACCAGCTCCTCCTAAACTTCCTGCCACTCACTGCCGAACCTCCTCTTGACACCTCTTCCCAGCCCAGACTCCACTGTCAGCCTGCAGGTTCTGCCCATGAGCCTATGTCTCAGCCTGGCACAGGCTGTGTCCTGCTGGCCGGCAGCTGGAAGCTCTGGCTGAGAACTCACACAAGCTGAAGGGGCTGAGTCCCAGAGTGTGTTACTTTCTCCCTGCCTGGCTGGTCCTTGGCAGGAAGGGGACTTCAGGCCCATGCTAAGTGTCAGAGACTGAGAGAAGCCCCACCCTTATGCCCAGATCCCCAGTTCCCTCCTCAGCTTGGCCATTTTCTGCCTCTCTTACAAAATTTACCACTCAACCTTACATCAGATAGCTTCACGCTGCCAAACCACAGCCAGCATTTATCTCCTTTTCTGCGCACCAGAATTTGCCTCAGCCTTCAAAACTGAGATCAGAGGTCACCTCCTCCTAGAAGCCCTCTGTGCTTCTCTCCTATCAGGCCCAAGGACTCAGAGTGGTGCCTGAGGGAGCCCAGGGCCTGGTCTAACTCTGTGCTATTCAAGAATCCATGAGTTAAAGAGCTTCTGCCTGAACAAGGATCACACACTGCTTCCATCTCGCCGGGAAACAAAATCTTAGCTGGACCAAGAGTGCTTGGTTGATACAGCTGGCTTTCATTCTGGCACAAGCACTGGCTGGCCGGCCGTGTCGCCACTCACGGAGTGGCCCACCGCACTCTGACTAGCACTCTGGCTGTCAGGGAGCTGGGTCACGGCCGGCACACACTGCCACGGTGAGGAGCCCAGGGATGTGCTGCTCCTCGGGGCCCTCAGACCCCTGGCTGGCCTCTTCCGGCAGGTACAGCGAGGAACGGGGCTGGGAGCTGCTCTGGCTGTGCACGGGCCTCTTCCCGCCCAGCAACATCCTCCTGCCGCACGTGCAGCGCTTCCTGCAGTCCCGCAAGCACGGCCCGCTCGCCCTCGACTGCCTGCAGCGCCTCCAGAAAGCCCTGAGGTACGGCCCCGCGGAGCGGAGGCAGCAGGCACAGAGCTTGGGGCAGGGGTTGGGAGGTGTTCCCAGCCACACCGAGCTTGTTGATGTCCCCTGGGGATGAGGACGGGACCACACAGCAGGTGGGATATGTCCCTGGGGTAGCACAGCTGCCAGCCAGTCTGAGGTGGTGCCCACTCGGGACACACTTGGTGTCTGGCTGCTCAGAGGGGCTGAGGCAGGCCTTGTGGTCTGCTGTGGAGGCAGGCCCCCGGGCCCCACCTCCTGTTCTGCAAAGCCCCCTCCGTCCTCTGCCTCATTCCGTCCCCTCCACAGCCCTAGGTGGGGTGCTCTTCTCCTCTCATCCTACAGTTGAGGAGCTGGAGGCTCTGAGAGGTTATGTGACTGTCACCTGGTAGGAAGTGGTGGACAAAATTAGAATTGGGGTCTGGCTCCAAAGGTCCCCCTGCTCCCTGCTCCCCATGGCCCAATGAACCTGCTGCCTCCTGACTGCTCCTCCATCCATCTCCTGGTTTTCAGAAATGGGTCCCGGAAGTATCCCCCACACCTGGTGGAGGTGGAGGCCATTCAGCACAAAACCACCCAGATTTTCCACAAGGTCTACTTCCCTGATGACACCGATGAGGTGAGGGCCTCTGGCTTCTTGGATCACTGGATGCTCCTGAGGGCCAGGCTGAAGACACAGGGAGCAGTCTTGATGCCTCTCCCCTGCCTTCCCCACATGTGCCCCCACCCTCCTGCTCCTCAGCGGAGTCAGGGCTCAGCTGAGGGTTAGAGACTCCTGAGTCAGGAGGCCTGGGGTTCCCTGTCCAACCTCCTGTTATCTCCAGCAGCTTCCCTCTCTCCTAGGAGTCTCTGGCTCAGAGAAAAGTGCTTTCTGCCTCAGAGCCACCTCCCTTCTGCTGGCTCTGGACCTGGGCACAGGCGCGCCTGCCCCTGCCCCCTGCCGCCCAAGCCTCCCCATTGCCCTGAGCCCACTTCCCTGCAGGCCCCTTCCTTCCTCCTCACCGGCCTGGTTGTGGGTCTCCTTGATCAAAGGTCCTGTCTGTCTTCCCATTGTGTCCATTAGGTCAGGCTGCTGCTTGACTGCTGCTCCCCGCTCCATCTGAGCACAGGGTCTCATTCAGAGGAATGAGTCCAGCACTGAAACTTCTAGCTTAAAAAGCAGTTTTAAAAACTTTAGAGACTAGAAACTCGGAAATGCCATAATAGGATTCCAGTGACAAGGACAACAAATTGAGAAATCCTTTCCTGTCCTTCCAGTGGAAGGTTAAATGAAGCAGTGCCCTAACCTCCACCCCAGGCTCCTTTCCCTCTCTCCTTTTTCCTCCCTTTCTGGAATTCGCTTTCTTCTTCCTCCAGCCTCTCTCCTCCCAAACACCCTGCCCATCTGTGCCCCCTGCCCCTCACCCCCATGCTTGCATAGCCAGGCCCAGAACCCTGGAAGCAGAGGTCAAGTCTGTGTGGGGGGTGGGGAGGACACAATCTGGGAAGGTCCAGACAGGAGTTGACTTCTTCCTTTTCTTAAATGCCATGCCCAGCTCTAGACCCATGGGAAAACCCCTCTCTTGGAGGGTGGCCTACATGGGAGGGGAGGGGAGAGGATGGGAGGTGACAGGAAGGGGCTCAATTATAGTTGCAGGCACAGACAGAGGGATGCAGGGGCCCCCAGCAGAGGCCTTGCTAGAGCCAAGTAACTGCTTCTTCTCCCAACACTCCTCAGGCCTTTGAGGTGGAGTCCAGCACTAAGGCCAAAGACTTCTGCCAGAACATCGCAGCCCGGCTGCTCCTCAAGTCCTCAGAGGGATTCAGCCTCTTTGTCAAAATTGCAGACAAGGTGGGTTGTGGATCCCTGGCTTCCTATTAGGCCACTGTCGGTCTGTCTGTTGGAACATTTGCTTGGGCTATAGGAGCTAGGAGCTTGTGGGGCAGCAGGGAGGGGAGAGAGAATGGGGGAGGGAGGAGAGGAGAGGAGAGAGTTGTGCTTGCATGTGGCATCGGGGTCCCTCTCCTTATGTCCCCTTACTTATAGCAGCTTCCTTCAAATCTTGCTCTTCTGGTGCATAGCAGAGCACAGCCTCGGAACTCTTGGGAGCCATGTGGTACTTTATGTTCTGGATACACGAGGCTCAGCACTCTGCCACAACACACATGTACTTCCAGATTTGATTTGACTGGTCCTTCGGCAGCCTTGCTGAGACGGATTAACTGTCGAAATAACCCTTGAAAGGAGGGTGATTATCCCTCACCTAACAGATCACAAAACCTGGACTCAGAAATGTTAAGTAACTCATCCAAAGTCCCACAGCAAGGATGCAGACCCAAGCAGGTCAGGCTCCAAGGCACAGGCCCCTGTCACCATAACATACCGTTCTCCCGCGCTTCTGTGTCTGTGGAGGTCAAGGGCCCAGTTTTAGAACCTCTTCTTGTGGGAAGACTTCCCTCACCACATCAGGTAGATCAGGGGCTCACTCACAGTTTCCCGTGCACCCAGGTCTGTCTCATTTCACAACTGTCCCCATGCCAGACCTGGGGGACCTGGAGAGGATCTCAGTGAGATCCTGGACCCAGAGGAGCTTGGAGCCTGTGGGAGGAGCAGGTCACGGATGCTGCAGAATGTCCAAGGGGGGACTAGATCCCATTCTTGGTCTTCTCCCCAGGGTCTAGGGAGGCGTGTAGTCAGTCTTTGCTGAATGACAAATAGAATGACTGTCACTCTGGGCAGGAAGTAGGCTGTGTTCTGGAGACATTCAATAGGCACAGTCAGGGCAGGGCAGGACACCCCTTCTGGCTGTAAGAAGAGCAACCAGGAGGACCTTGGGTGGGAGAGTGAGAAAATTCAGTACTGCTGGAACTAAAATGAGTGGACTGCAATGCACATGTCCCTAGGTCATCAGTGTCCCTGAGAATGACTTCTTCTTCGACTTTGTTCGACACCTGACAGACTGGATCAAGAAAGCGAGGCCTGTCAAGGATGGTAACGTGAGGCCAGGTCCTGGGATCACATGAGGCCTGGAATGGGGCAGGTGCTGGCTCAGAGCCATACTTCAAGGTCCACCTGTGTGGGACCTGAGCTCGGGCCTCCTCCAGGGCTGGTGCTGGGTGACCCTCTGTGCTGGACCTTCTGGGTGACCGCCCACCTTCTGCCACAGGAATTGTGCCCTCGCTCACCTACCAGGTGTTCTTCATGAAGAAGCTGTGGACGACCACAGTGCCTGGGAAGGACCCAATGGCCGATTCCATCTTCCACTATTACCAGGTGAACCCCCTCGCCCCTCTCTGCGGTGGCTGCCTCCATGCACTCCTGTCCTTGCCAGGAGAGGGGTCTATAACCACAAGGCCCCCAAGAGATTCCTGCTGGGATCCTCGGGACTGGCTCCACCTCACACTCTTCTTCTTCCTCAGGGCCTTGTACTTTCTTCTGAGCTCTTAATCCCCACCTGTTCACACCCTTCTCTCGATGAGGGTCCTCTGAATTCTGTCCTCTGAATTAATTCCAGGATCTGCTGTTCTATCTGGGTGTATCTGGGTGTATCTGAGGCCTGTGTGAATCTGCAAACCCTTTCCAGCACAAGCATGTGCCTGCGGGAAGCCGGGCTGGCAGCAGCGGGGAGCCCTCTCTTCTGTATCTGGCACTTTTCACTCATTTTGCCCTTCCAGCAAACCCCAATAAGCAGGCATATTGTTCCCATTTTATAGAGGGAGAAACTGAGACGCAGAGAGACTAAGTGACATAATTATGATGACAGGGCTGGTGGAACTGGGGTTTGATTCTGTGTCTTCACAATGGCAGACTCGGCAACCTTTTCTGGGCTAGCCCATTTACCTTTACCATTTACCTGTGGGGCAAACGGATGAGGATGCTGGGAAGGCTGGAGGAGACAGGGCTGGTGGCTACTAGAGTAAAGAGAACCTTGACCTGGGAGTCTGCAAGACTCCTTCACACGTGAGCTCCGCCTCTTCCCACAGTGCCCATGTAGTGACTGGCAACATGAATGTCAGCTGTCAGTTCCCCTAAGGCAGAAACCCACATTAGCCACACAACTCCCTCTCCCCACTTTCCCCTGTCCCAAATCATTCACCTGATGACTTCACCTCCCAAATCTCTCTTAAAACGATCCACATCTCTCCATTACCACCTGTACCCACTCTGGTCAGTGCATCGTCTTTTCTTGTCTAGATGAAGCCAGTAACATTTCCCCTGACCTCCCCTGTCCATTTTTACCCTCTTTGAGTCCATTCTCCACAGGAGGTCATCATGCTTTCAGGACCCCTCTCAGTGGCTTCCCATGGCTCCCAAGGTAGAAACCTAAATCCTGACTGTGGCCCTGCATGGGGGTGCCACTAGCTACTTCTGCTACCTTATCTTATATCCAGAACCCCATTGTTCATGTTCTCAGGTATGCTAGGGAGGCCTTTTAACATTCTCTCTTTGGGAAGCTCTTCCATAGGTTCTTTGCTTCACCTACAGAGCTTTTAGATGTTTTTTCAATCATAAGGGAGGTCTTCAGTCTTCCCAAGACTAGATCAGTTCAACTAGTTATATGCTGTTATAGCACAGAGAAGATTCCATCAAAAATGATAATTATACATTGATTTGGGGGGATGGTTGTTCTGGACTACAACTACAAGTTCCAAGAGAGTAGGGAGGATATATGTTGTTGCTTAAAGGGCCTGGCTCATAGTTGATGCTCAATGAGTCTGTGTCAGCTTGGTGGACGGGTGAATAGGCAGGGACTCAGTGAAAGAATAGGTGGGAAGTGGATGTGGGTAGGTGGAACCATCTTGGTGGACGGATGGGTATGGATGGGTAGATAGGTGGGTGAGTAGATGAAAAGGTAAATGGGTAATAATTGACTCAGGTTTCTAATCTGCAGTGTGTCCTTAGGTCAGCCTCAGTTTCCCTGTGCTTCAGAGAGTGGGTGAGACAGTTGTGAGGCTGTGGGCAGTGTTGGCCCTTTAGAAGCTTCATCTTTGCTTTTGGTCCACTCTTCATCCTCTGTTACTCTGTTTCTGGGTCTGGAAGTTCAAAGTGGGGAAGACCTGGTGCTGCTGATGAAACCAGCCGGTCTCCAGGGAATACAATGGGAGGAGAAAAGCCCGAGAGGCTTTTCTCAAGGAAGGACAGGCTTAGAAGGTTAGGGGTGTGGAACAGTCTCAGGTTCTTCAGCTGGTCACTCGCTGAAATACAGGGAGAGGAAAGAATATTCATACGTGGCTTTGCTTTCTGACTGTAACGGGCTGCATCTGTGCAGGCATGACTCCTTCCCCGTGCTGTGCCGTCTTCCCTGGGGGCACAGTGTTAGCTGAGGCTGGGGAGAGAGGGAGGCCCAAATGTGGGGTAAGGCCATGGAGCTGGCTCAGGCTGGTGTGGGGGGGGGTTGGGGGGCACCTGCTTCCTCCAGTTCCTTGCACACCTACGCCCAACTCTGCCCTGGCAGGAGCTGCCCAAATACCTCCGGGGCTACCACAAGTGCACGCGGGAGGAAGTGCTACAGCTGGGGGCCCTGATCTACAGGGTCAAGTTCGAGGAGGACAAGTCCTACTTCCCCAGTATCCCCAAGCTACTACGGGAGCTGGTGCCCCAGGACCTCATCCGGCAGATCTCCCCTGATGACTGGAAGCGGGTGAGTATGGAGGAGGCAGCAGGACTAGGGACACTGCTGAATGGGTCTCTGGGCCCCCCACGGGTCAGGGGGAAGGTGCTGGCCAGCAGCCCAAGGAAGTCTCTCTTGTGGCCCCTGTGCATGAGGGTGACACTTTCCCATCTTCCCTTCCACTTGCTTTAGTATCCAGTCTTCCAGGCAAAGGACTCACCTGGCTGCTTGGGAGGAATCTGTTCTATCCTGGTTACCATGGTGACCTGATTGCACTTGATTCTCTTTGGTCTACTTGCTTAGGGAAGGGCGTGGAGGGAAGGGAGATCAGGATTCCATTAACTGGGATAAGAGGCGAGCCCTTCCTGGCCTCCAGGACTCCCAGGGCCCATGACAGCTAACAGTGCAGGTGGGATAGGAGTGACGGGAGAGGCCTCTGACCCATGCTCCCCCGGCAGTCTATCGTCGCCTACTTCAACAAGCATGCAGGGAAGTCCAAGGAGGAAGCCAAGCTAGCCTTCCTAAAGCTCATCTTCAAGTGGCCCACCTTTGGTTCAGCTTTCTTTGAGGTGAAGGTATGTTATGGGTGGCTTCTCAAGTGTGGGGAGTCAAGGAGTGGGGGCAAGAAGGCACAGAAACTCCTCCCCAGGACCGTGGGAAGCAGCCACAGCCTCTGTCGCCTGCACTGGCAAGGAAAGGAGGGAAGTACCCTCAGCTTTGTACCACCTAGGTGTTTCAGCCTGGGGACATGAGGAACCACCAGGAGCTCAGCCTGGGAGGGGAGGCAGATAGGTAATGGAGAATGAACTGTGCCGTGTGTGACAAGGGGGAGCCCCCATCAAGGTGGGGGGAGTCTCAGAGGCCTACCCAGACATTGAAGGCTGAGGGGCAACACCTGCATTTTCCTGGAAGACCCTGGGGAGAGCTCCTGGCAGAGGGCCTAGCAAGAGCACAGGAAGTGCAAGTGGTTGAGTACAGATGGGTGTAGGCTATGAGGCACACAGACTGTGGTGAGGCAGCTTGGCAAACAGGCAAGGGAGTTGGGTTTCCTCCTGCAGGTGGTGGCTGACCTGGAGGGTTCTGAACAGTGTTGATGGGGCCGGAAATGCACTCTGACTGTAGGGTGGGGTGGGTGTGGGGCTGAGAGGCAGGGGTGAGGCAGGAAAATGGTGGACAGGCTGGCAGGAGAAGTGTGGGGATAGGTCAGGACGGAGAGGAGGGGATGGCTTGGTTACATATCTTGGAAGGGGGCCTTTTGAGAAGTCTGGCTGTGCAAGGAAGAGAGGGAGGCACAGAGATAAGGGGGAGGCAGGGGTAGTGGTCAGAGAGGGTTTTTAAATATGAAAGGCATTTGGGCTGACAGAGGAGATAGCCCAGACTCCTAGAGGAGCAGGAGTGAAGGGATAAACTGTCACCAGGAAGAGTGGGGGATGGGGTCATTTGGGGACCCATAAAGGGACCTGGGTGGCACTGAGGGCCCAGCAGAGGTGGGAACCATGAGGCTGTGGCAGGGTTGCCAGCTCTGCTACATGCCTGGCATCAAGCAGGCAGCAAGAGAGGGCAACTTAGTCCTAGCACTCAGCTTTTCCTGCTCTGGGCTGCCCCAGCTAGAGCTGATGGTTTCTGGCTCTCTTTGCTAGCAAACTACGGAGCCAAACTTCCCTGAGATCCTCTTAATTGCCATCAATAAGTACGGGGTCAGCCTCATCGATCCCAGAACCAAGGTGAGCACTGACAGGGGAGAGCAGGGGTGGGGAAGTGGACTTCTCTGCCTGTACCTCTAACAACCGTCTTCAGTACCCAACCCCCAAAGAGCCCCTGCCAGCCACCATCCTCACTTGATCTGCCTTCTTGGCCATCCATCTTGAGAGGCTGTGTTTGCTTTGACCATTTCCTTGCCTGCTCCATCAAAACTGCTCTCTTAGAGTTATTAGCCAATGCCTTACTACTCAGTCCACTGAACTTTTTAGTACTTGGCCTGGAAGCATCACTGGACCCTATCAACCACCCCTTCCTTCAACAGTGCTCTCTGTCCCTGTTGGTCAGGATGGCAGGCTGCATGCTGGCAGGGGAGGGGGGCAGGGTATAACCACTGCTCACATCCATGGGCCAGAGTAGTCCTCACCAAGGGAATCAGGAAGCACAGTCCTACTACATACCCAGGAAGGATACAACTGGAACACTGGCCACCACCTTCTGCTTGTGCTCCTGTGCCCCACATTCCTGATTTTTCTCTTATCTCTCTTGGTCGTTCTTCTCACATACTTTAATGGGATTCTTTTCCACCCACACATATCATGCTCCAGAGGCTGTCCTTGTCACCTTCTTCCTCCTCAGGACCTCCTCATTCATGATCACTGTTGCAGATTCTTCCAGCCTCTCCAATTTCCAGTTCCAGCTCCACATGCCCCAAAGACTTCCCTGGGTGTCCCACCATCTGGCCCCAAATGAGGCAAGGAGGCCAGAGGTATCTGCTTCCCCCAGCAGCTCCATGGCAGAGCTGTCTTCTATCTTCTTGCTCCTTATCTTGTCGGAGGGCCCAAGGCCTTTCCGGTGGGTGGTGTCTGTGAGCTAGAACTCAGGGAAGTGAGGCCGGAGGGTCCAGACAATACAGCTTCAGACTTTCTCTGCTTCCCCAGGACATCTTGACCACTCATCCCTTCACCAAGATCTCCAACTGGAGCAGTGGCAACACCTACTTCCACATCACCATTGGGAACCTGGTGCGTGGGAGCAAACTGCTCTGTGAGACATCACTGGTGAGAGCTCTTCTGTTTAGGCCTGGTGGCCTTCCCTGCTTTGCCTACAGCTCCAGCTATCATCTGTCTCCAGAACAGACAAGAGAGTGCCTGGCTTGGCTTGAGATTGGGATCAAGGGTCAGATTGGGCCAACGTTAGGTCCCTTTGAGGCTCAGCTTAGGTCTGGGAAAGGGGCATAATTTGGGGCTGAGGAACAGACCCCTCATTTAATAATTATTTGTTGAGTGACTTTAGTACTAATCTGGGGACTGAGTTCAACAGTGGACACATTAGCAATGAGGTTTCTTCGACTGAGCCGAACTTCAAAGGCATGGCTCAACTGGTAGAGCCTTTAGAGTCAGCAGTATTTAAGAGATCTATAAGCCAGGGCCTTCACGTGGGGTCCTAACAACTTAGAACCTTAGAGATCTGGTGGGATGTGTCCATCCCTTCAGGTGTACAGCTGGGGAGACTGAGTCCAGAGTAGGACAGGATTCTCCTTTGTCCAGGGCTCTGCCCTCTGCAGTTTCCTGGAAGTGTTCTGGGTCTCAGTGCGCTGGTCCTGTCACACTTTTTGCTCTGTTTATCTTCTTGCTCCTGTTTCCAGGGCTACAAGATGGATGACCTCCTGACTTCCTATATTAGTCAGATGCTCACAGCCATGAGCAAACAGCGGGGCTCCAGGAGTGGCAAGTGAACAGTGAGGGAGGTGGTGCTGGCTTGGGCCCATCAGCTACCTCTGCAGGTGGGGGAGGACTTTGCCATCTGGGCAGGGAGGCTGGGTCAGGCGGCCACCACTGATTATATCAACTTGGCTTTCTATCCTCCTTCCAGCGAGGCAGACTTGCTGGGATGCAGAACTCCCCTTGATCTACTGCTAAGGGTTGGTTCTAGTCCCAGCTTGCCGTGGCTTTCCCAGTTGTAAGAGCCTGTGCTCCTTGGATGCCTTTCTTAGACCCGTCCTACCATGTGACCTCTTTTGACTCTCTGTGCACCACTGCAACAGGGAATCAAAAGGACAACTCGATTATCCGTACTGGGACCAACAAAACCAAGAATATTCTGAAACCTAAGGGACTGGCTTAATTCCTGTACATCCAGGATCCTCAGCTGGTATGGGGGAGACAGACTACTTTTATATATTGTAGTGTGAGCGCTGAGCCCCTATGCTGGTTTCCCCTGATCACCTCAAGGTATAAAGTATGTGTTTCATCTTCTGACCCTATAGTGTCCTTGCTGGGGGAAGGGGAGAGAGTGGGGGAGTGTGTATGGGACAAAGACAGGGTCCTGAGGGGAGTGGCCTGTGTAAGTATTTCCTTTGTCTGTGTCTGGAGGGCTAAGCTTGTCTGGGTTTGGGGATAGGGGTGCCTGAGCCCAAGGCGGACTTGAAAGGGGCTTAAAGGGACTGGCTGGGACAAGGGTGGGGTGGGAGGAAATGTTGGGACATCAGTCTGAGAGGTAGGGACCTAAGTGTGCAGGGGCTGGGGATCTAGAGGAGGAATCAGCTTCTGGGCCTTAAGTAGGGCCAGTGGAGCCAGAGTAACCCTTGCATCTGGTCAGAAACATCTCCTTAGTTCCCAGATGGTGCTTTGGATTAAACCCCCATGTCCTGAGAGTGCCTATATATTGTTACTTTGTGACCAGGATGATACAAGAAAGTGGGGCTATCTGGGACAGTATGGGGGTGGGGTCTTCAGACAGGGAAGGTATCATGTGGGGGTGGGGCATCCTCCTAGACTGTGGCTAGGAGGAGCGCCTGCCCAGAAAAGCAACAGTGGAGAATCCTCTCTAAGAGGACATGTTTCTGATCAGCCCCAAAAGTCCCCTAATACAGCAGCAGAGCAGAATCCTTAAGTGTCCTGGGTCCTCTGCATCTGGATGCCCAAACACTCCACAGGGAATGCTATTCCCAGGCTACCTGTGTGGGAGGGGCTGCTTGTGACAATGGAGGACTCAAACCAGACAGCCCTCCTTCCTGGGGTGACCATGTGCTGTCGGAAACAGCTTTGCCCCACCAATGTTTACATGGTTCTGCAGGAAGCCCAGGATCAATCTGAACCAGAAGAAAGGTACTGTGATGGTCTGCCCCGACACCATCATATCGATGGAGATACAGAAGCTCAGAGAAGGAGTGTGAATAGGTAAAAGTCACATGGAACTCAGTTCACAGCTTCTAACATTTAGCTCTCAGACACAAGGGGCTCCAGATACTTGTTCTATGCTCTAGTTCCCCTTCAAGACCTAGGGCTGGTGGGTGGGCACAGAATTATGCCCATGATCTCACTGCACACTAGATCACTGTGTGTGTGTATGTGTGTGTGTGTGTGTGTGATGGGGTGGGGGGGGATAAGTTCTTTCTCCTAATTCATAATCATGTCTATGCTACTTCTCATTCACTGACTCAGGATGGCATCACTTTTACACTCACCCCCTAGTCTCTGTCAGCCTGAGTGATGACACAGGGGTCCAAATAATACATCATTTACTTTCTTGGTTCCTGAGAGGTTGCCTTTATTCCCATGCTGATGTGCACAAAGCCATTCCTTTAGCAGGGAGTACCATGAAGGGTTAGGATGAGAAACCCTGTAACATCAGAGAACTATCTCCAGCTCCAAGACCACAACTCCCTTGTTCCCCTCCCCCTTGAGATGCATTCTTTATGGAAGGCACTAGACCAAAATGGTCTTCCTGAAAGCCTCAATGGCCCTTCTGCACTCCTTTCTTGACTACTCCCCACCATCACCACACTTACGCACAGAGAGGAAGAGGGAGGAGAAGGCAAGGTATGACTAAATTTTCTCCAAAGGCATCCTGTAGGAGAAGGAGGACATGCTAGAAAAGGAATGCACTATAGAAAAGGATTCCTGGCAGGAGGATTTAACGATGGGGGTCTCCTGGGATTTTCAGGATGGAGGCCTCATTGGTGGGCACTGTGAATCCCAGGGTTTCTGTGGCAGGGGGCCAATGTGATTCAGTGGAGGGGGTCTGTCGGATGACGCCCCTGGGGGAGAACATTGGTGGTTAGATGTTCTTCTTAGGGAACGCTGGTGGTTTGACTTTCCCCCTGGGGGATACTGGTGGTTTGATCTTCCCCCTGTGGGACCCCAGTGGTTTGATCTCCCCCCTGGGGGACACTGGTAGTTAGATCTCCTTGGGGGATATCGGTGGCTTGACCTTCCCCTTGTGGGGTCACTGGTGGTTTCATATCCTCCTTGGAGGGGTAGTGCTGGTCTGAGGGCCTCATGCTTGGGGGCTTCTGTGACACAGAGGGAGTTTGGATATCTGAAAGTTTTAGTAATTGAGGGTGGCTGGAAGGTGGCCATGGTCCAGGGGTATCCCATGACTCATTTTCTATGTCAGGGGCTGGTTCCTGAGTATCTGTAGGGGATAGAAAAGACATAACACACTCTTTAGTGTCACTTCCCCATCTGTGCGCTGTGTGGTGAACTTACAGTCATCTCTTAAGTGTTAGAACCACCCCCACTCCCTTAGGCTCATTCTTCTAAAATCCTCCCCGAAGATTTTGGGCAAACTTTGAAGTGACCCTCCAATTCTGCCTGGGGCAAAAAAAGTCCATTATGGAAGAGTATGGAAGCTCCAAAGGAAGCTCTCTAAAAGTAGCATTTGCTTAAAGAATACATATTTTACAATAATTGCTTTCAAATCAGTATAGAGAGAAGAAGGAACATGTTTCGCCACTAGAATGGGAGCCTATTGAGGCCAGAGACCTTTGACTTGCTTACCACTATATCCCTGGTACCCCCAAAATGTCACATACTAGGTACTTGATAAATATTTTTGACTAATTGACTGATGGAAAAACTGGCATTAGAGGAAGCCTGGGTGGCTCAGTGGGTTAAAGCCTCTGCCTTCGGCTCAGGTCGTGAGATCTCCAGGTCCTGAGATTGAGCCCCGCATCGGGCTCTCTGTTCAGCAAGGAGCCTGCTTCCTCCTCTCTCTCTGCCTACCTCTCTGCCTATTTGTGATATCTCTCTGTCAAATAAATAAAATCTTAAAAAAAAAACTGGCATTAGAGAATTCAGACCTACTCTCCTTCTCAGAGCAAATTTTTTAAATGGCTAAAACACAAAGAAACAGCAAAATTATTTGAGTTAACAATACAGTGAGGACTTATGGGGACCAAATCAGGAAGAGTGTGAAAATCCAAAAAGGTAAGCCCAGAGTCAACTGTACACTGTCTATAAGAAATTCACTTTAGATACAAAGGCACCAATAAGTAAAATAAAACAATGTAAAAATAAAAACCTTGCTAATACTACTAAAATTTTTGATGAAGGTGCTATTAATATCACACAAAGTATACTGTAGAGCAAGAATATTACCAGGGATAAAGATCATTTTCTAATGATAAAGAGGTCATTTCACCAAGAAGACACAACTCTAAATGTTTACACACCTATCAACAGTGTTTCAAAACACAAGAAGTAAGACAAGACTGCAAAGAGAAATCTACAGTTATACTTAGGATTTAAATATTCCATTCTCAATAACCAATAGAACCTGGCAGAAAATCAATACGATATAAAACACTTGAAAAACACTACTGGTTCTAGTCCAAGATGGTGATGTAAGAAGACGCTGAACCCACCTATTTATAGGGCAACTTCTCCTGAAGATGACCTGAGGGCTGACGGGCAGCTTCTTCACCATAAAAGAAACCACACAGAGAATGGCAAGAGAGACAGAGGCACAGTAAGGAAGGGAACCCCTGTACCAACTCTGCGAACTGCAGTGGCAGGGAGTGGATAGTACTGAGGGCTTATGAACAAATTTGTCTGCCCTGAAGTGCAGAAAAAGAAAAAGAAAAAAAGCCTTTGTTTAAAAGGGCAACTAGAATATAAAAGAACCAGTCATAGAACCCTCTCTGGGTAACAGGAGCTGGCAAGTGCCTTGATAGTGTGGATGGAGGCAAGTCTGGGCTGTAGCTGGCCTGTCTCAGTGAGCCCTGGAGCCCTAGCCCACATCAGCCTAGGCCAACCCTCTGAGGCAGCCCCAGCGTAGCACACATCGGGACAGCCCTGGTCAGTGCTCACTGCAGTTATAGCCATCCTGCCATGGTGACATAGCTGTGAAGCACCCTGGAACACCCTGTTTGGCTCCAGACAACTTGCTAAGGTACCCCTGGCACAGATGTACACCTCAGCTCAGCCCCTGAACTGAGCACCCTGGAACACCCAGGCCTGCACCCACTTCAATGTCAGTAGTACCGCCAGAGCACCGACTGTAGGGAGAATCCCAAGACCACCCCTGCCCACACCCACTTCAGCTTCGGCCCACTAGAGTGCTCTGGAACCCCCAACCCATAACCAGCCAGAGTCACAGGCACAACATACACAAGGGATGAGATGCCCATAAACAAGACCATTCCTCTTAGTTTAGGAGAAGTAGCTTTTCTGCCTAATTTATAGAAACAATCACAAAGTTGAGCCAAATGAGACAGAAGAATATGCTGCAAATGAAAAAACAAGACAAAAACCTCAAAAAAAGAAATAAAAGGTAGATAACCAATCTACCTGACAGTTCAGAGTGATGGTCATGAAGATGTTCAATAGACTAGAGAGAATAGTAGATGAACTTTGAACTTCAACAAAGGGAAACATAAAAGGGGCCACAGTTTAAGAACACAATAATCTAAATGAAAAACACTAGAAGAAATCAACAGATTAGAGGATGCAGAAGAACAAAGCAGACATCTGGAAGACAGGGTAATGGAGAGCACCTGAGCTAAATAGCAAAAAGAAAAAATTTTAAGATTTTATTATTTTCTTAAAGTAATCCCTATACCCAAACACAAAGCCTAAATCCAGCATGAGAAGGGAAATTTATATAAAGATTAGGCCAAAAATCAATGACAGAAAAAAAAAATAGTAGAACAGATCAACAAAGCTAGTTGAGCTTGGAACTCAACCCTGAAATCAAGAGTCACACACTACCAACTAAACCAGCTAGGCACCCTGAGAAAAAAAGAATTTTTAAAAATGAGGATAGGATAAGATGTCTCTTGAGCAACATCAAAAGAACAAATGCTTGCATTACAGGGATTCCAGAAGGAGAAGAGAGAAAGGGAGAAAACTTATCTGAAGAAACAACTGAAAACTTCCATAACCCCGGGAAGCAAACAGATATCCAGGTTTAGGATAAAGCACCTAAAGTTGAAAACAAGATGAACCCAATGACACACAGTAATAAAAATGTCAAAGTTCAGTCTTTTTTTAAGCAGAGAGAGAAGTAACTAGGGAAACTTCATAAGGCTATCAACTGGTTTTTCAGCAGAAACTTTGCAGGGCACAAGAAAGTGTCATGATATATTTAAAGTAATGAAAGGAAAAATATTCAACCAACAATAATCTACCTGGAAAGACTTCTATTCAGAATTGAAGGGAAGGTAAAGAGTTTCCAAAACAAAAGTTAAAGGAGTTATTGCCACTACACTGGCCGTATAAGAAATGTTAAAGGGACAAAAAAAAGTTGTAAAAAACGTATGAAAGGAAAAAAATTCATGAGTAAAAGCAAACATAAGTAAAGGCAGTAGTGCAATCATTTGTAGTAAAATCAAATATATCCAAAACATTAGTTAAGGGGACTCACAATAAAAATGACTATGTAATCATAAAACATGGAGGGTGGGACTAAAAAGTTCCTTTTCGAAATGTTCAAATTTAAGTGACTATCAACATAATAGACTAGTATTCACTTAAAGTGTTACATATGAACTTCATGGTAAACGCAAAGCAAAACCCTATAATAGATACACTAAAGCCATCAATCACAAGAAAGAGTCCAGGAGAAGAAGAAAGGAACAGAGAAGAACGATAAAAACAACCGTAAAACAATGAACAAAATAGCAATAATTACATACCTATCAATTATTAAATATACATGGTAATGCTTTAATCAAATGACATAGGGTGATGCAATGGTTAAAAAAAAAAACAAGACCCAGCTACATGCTGCCTACAAGAGACTCAGTTCAACCTAAAGACACATACAGACTGAAAGTGAAGCAATGGAAAAACATTCCATGCAAATACAAGGGGGGAAAAAAAACAGAGTAGCAATCCCTATATTAGACAAAATAGACTTTAAAACAAGACTGTAATGAGACATAAAAGAGACATAATGATAAAGGGATTGATCAAAGAAGAGGATATAACAATTGTAAATATCAATGCATCAACACTGGAGCACCTATATATACACGGAGCAAATGTTAACATCTATAAAGAGAGAAATTAACAGAAATTAAACTAACCTTACACCTAAAAGAGCCAGAAAAAGAACAACAAATAAAGCCTAAATCCAGCAAGAGAAGGGATATAAAGATTAGGCCAAAAATCAGTGACATAGAAATTAAAAAAAAAAAACAAAACAAAACAGTAGAACAGATCAACAAAACGAGTAGCTGATTCTTTGAAAGAATAAACAAAATTGATAACCCCCTAGCCAGTCTTATCAAAAAGAAAAAGAGAAAGAACCCAAACAAAATCATGAATGAAAGAGGAGAGATCACAACCAACACCAAAGAAATATAATTATAAGAGAATATTATGAGCAATTATATACCAACAAATTAGACAATCTGGAAGAAATGGGTAAATTCTTAGAAACATATAAACTACCAAAACTGAAACAGGAAAAAGTAGAAAATCTGAACCGATCCATAATCAGCAAAAAACTGAATCAGAATTTTAAAAATCTCCCAAAAAACAAGACTCCAGGGCTGGATGGTTTCCTAGGGAAATTCTACCAAACATTTAAAGATTAACATTGATCCTTCTTTTCTTTAATATTTTTTTAAAATTTCTTTTCAGCGTAACAGTATTCATTGTTTTTGCACCACACCCAGTGCTCCATGCAATCCGTGCCCTCTCTAATACCCACAACCTGGTTCCCCCAACCTCCCACCCCCTGCCCCTTCAAAACCCTCAGATTGTTTTTCAGAGTCCATAGTCTCTCATGGTTCACCTCCCCTTACAATTTCCTTCAACTCCCTTCTCCTCTCCATCTCCCCTTGTCCTCCATGCTATTTGTTAGGCTCTACAAATAAATGAAACCATATGATAATTGACTCTCTCTGCTTGACTTATTTCACTCAGCATAATCTCTTCCAGTCCCGTCCATGTTGCTATAAAAGTTGGGTATTCATCCTTTCTGATGGAGACATAATACTCCATAGTGTATATGGACCACATCTTCCTTATCCATTCGTCCATCGAAGGGCATCTTGGCTCCTTTCACAGTTTGGTGACTGTGGCCATTGCTGCTATAAACATTAGGGCACAGATGATGCTTCTTTTCACTACATCTGTATCTTTGGGGTAAATACCCAGTAGTGCAATTGCAGGGTCATAGGGAAGTTCTATTTTTAATTTCTTGAGAAATCTCCACACTGTTCTCCAAAGTGGCTGCACCAACTTGCATTCCCACCAACAGTGTAAGAGGGTTCCCCTTCTCCACATCCTCTCCAACACACGTTTCCTGTCTTGCTAATTTTGGCTATTCTAACTGGTGTCAGGTGGTATCTCAATGTGGTTTTAATTTGAATCTCCCTGATGGCTAGTGATGATGAACATTTTTTCATGTGTCTGATAGCCATTTGTATGTCTTCATTAGAGAAGTGTCTGTTCATATCTTCTGCCCATTTTTTGATATTATTGCCTGTTTTGTGTGTGTTGAGTTAGAGGAGTTCTTTATAGATCCTGGATATCAACCTTTTGTCTGTACTGTCATTTGCAAATATCTTCTCCCATTCCGTGGGTTGCCTCTTTGTTTTGTTGACTGAGACCCACAACAAATATCATCCTCAATGGGAAAAAGCTTGCAGCCTTCCCGTTGAGATCAGGAACACGACAATGATGGCCACTCTCACCACTCTTGTTCAACATAGTATTAGAAGTCCTAGCAACAGCAATCAGACAACAAAGAGAAATAAAAGGTATCCAAATTGGCAATGAAGAAGTCAAACTCTCTCTCTTTGCAGACAACATGATTCTTTATATGGAAAACCCAAAAGACTCCACCCCAAACTACTAGAACTCATACAGCAATTCAGCAACATGGCAGGATACAAAGTCAATGTACAGAAACCAGTGGCTTTCTTATACACTAACAATGAAAATACAGACAGGGAAATTAAAGAATCGATTCCATTTCCTATAGCACCAAGAACCATAAGATATCTGGGAACATCGATCCTTCTGAAACTGTCCCAAAAAAATAAAAATGGAAGGAAAACTTGTGCCCCTGAGGCTAATAATACATTATATGTTAATAATAATAAAAACTAATAAAATCTTCTAGTGACTTAAAAAAAAGAATACGTGCTATATAAGCAATGGAATATTACTCAGCCATCAGAAAGAATGAAATCATGCCATTTCCAATGACATGAATGGAGTTAGAGTGTATGTTAAGGGAAATAAGTCAGTCAGAGAGACAAATGCCATATGATTTCATTCATATGTAGAATTTAAAAGCAAAACATGAACATAGGTGAAGGGAAGGAAAAATAAGATAAAAACAGAGAGGGAGGCAAAATATACAAGACTCTTAACTACTCTCTCAGCTGAGGGTTGACAGAGGGAAGGGAGTTGGGGGTGGGCTAAATGGGTGATAGGCATTATGGCAGGCACTTGTCATGAGCACTGGGTGTTATATGTAAGTGAACAATCACCACATTCTACACCTGAAACTGATACTACACTATATGTTAACTAACTTGAGTTTAAAATCTAAAAAGGAAAACAATTCCATTAAAAAAAAAAAAACCTAGGGATAAACTTAAACCAAGGAGATGAAAGACCTGTACTCTGAAAACCACTATGAGATAACACTTTTTACCTGTCCGAATGGCTAGAATTGTAAGAGGGATTATGCACCACTGGTAGATTTAGAAATTCGTTCAGCCATCGTGGAAAACAGTACAGAGTTTCCCCAGAACATTAAAAATAGAAATACTATACAATCCAGTAATTCCACACTGGGTGTTTACCCAAAGAAAACTAAAACACTTATTTGAAAAGATATATGCACCCTTATGTTTACTGCAGTGTTATTTACACTAGCCATGATATAGAACCAATATAAGTGTCCACTGATAGACAAATGGATGAATACACACACACACACACACACACACACACACACACACACACAGGAATGTTACTCAGCCATTCAAAAGAATGAGCTCTTGACATCTGCAACGAGATGGATGAATTTAGATGGTTCATCGAAGAGTCAATTTTCTTGTAATAGCCTTGTTTGGTGACTGATGGTAGCTACACTTGTGCTAAATGAAATAGGTCAGACAGAGAGACAAATACCATATGATTTCACCTATATGTGGACTCTAAAAAACAAATGAAGAAAATAAGCAGAAAAAGACCCATAAGTATACAGAACAAACTGATGATTGGCAAAGGGGAGAAGTAACCCTAGGAGGGAGGGAATGGGCAAAATGGGTGAAGGGGAGTGAAAGATAGAGGTTCCAGTTACAGAATGGATAAGTCACAGGGATGAAAGCTACAACATAGGGAATAGTCAATTTTCTTGTAATAGCCTTGTTTGGTGACAGATGGTAACTACACTTGTGGTGAACATAGCATAATGTATAGAGAAGCTGAATCACTATGCTGTATACCTGAAACTAATGAAATGTTGTGTGTCAATGCTACTTAAAAATATGGGTATCTGCTGAAAGCAAACAAAATAAAATAAAAAAACACTATTAACCAGCTTGACCTAATTGACATTTAGAACATGCCACTCAATAATAGCAAAGCACATATTCTTTTCAAGTGCACACGGACGATTACCAAGATAGACTATGTTCTGGGCTATGAAAATAGTCCCAATAAATTTTAAAGGATTTAAGTCCTACATTATCTGGCCATACAGAATTAAGTTAGAAATAAACAACATAAAAATAACTAGAAAATCCCAAACATTTGGAAGCTAACAAACTTCTAAATAATCCAAGGGACAAAGAATAATTAACACTATCTGATCTCAAGACTTACTATGAAGCTATAGTAATCAAGGTAATAAGATACTGGCATAAAGACAGTCAAGCAGATGAATGGAGCAGAATCAAGAGTTCAGAAATAGACCCACATGTACATAGAGGACTGATTTCTTATAAAGGTGTCAAGGCAATTTGATGGAGAAATAATAGTCTTGTAAACAAATAGTCTTGTAAACAAATGGTGCTGGTATAATTAGCTACCAAAACCCCCAAAACTTCAATCCACACCTTCCACTATATACAAAAATTAATTCAAAATGCATCATGGATCCACATATAAAACCCCAAATTATAAAACCTCTATGGAAAAAAAAAACTTAGAAGAAAATCTCTGGTATAGAATCCTCCTTCTTTTTCTTTTTTTAAAAAAATATTTTATTTATTTGAGAGAGTAGGAGAGAACGCCTGAACAGGGGTGGAGGGAAAGAGAGGAGAGAGAAGCAGACCCGCTGCTGAGCAGGGAGCCCAACACAGGGTTCGATCCCAAGACGCTGAGATCATGACCTGAGCTGAAGGCTGATGTTTAATAGATTGAGCCACCCAACCTAGGTGTCCCTAGAGGCCCCTTTCTAATAAAGAAATGAAAATATGTAAAGAAGAAGGAGGAGGAGGAAGAGAAGTAGAAGAAGGAAGAGGAGGAGAAGAAGAAGGGATAAAGTAGTGCAAATCTTGCCACTGTAGAAATGATAGAAAGGGAAGAAAGAAGATTTAAGTTGACTGATTCTTCTCTTTCAGCTTATTTTCTGGGAGTGGTGATTCAAAGGATATCAATTAGTGCAAATAAATGAAGTGACAGAGGTATATTATCCAAATAAGAATTTCTATAGGATAATTTTGGCTAGTTTTGCATTTCCCACAGATTCTATCAATGATCATA
Source organism: Mustela nivalis (assembly GCF_964662115.1). Lineage (NCBI taxonomy): Eukaryota > Metazoa > Chordata > Mammalia > Carnivora > Mustelidae > Mustela > Mustela nivalis. The sequence continues at coordinate 60,333,630 of NC_139028.1, read as the reverse complement.
GAAAACCACAAAGAAAGGAAAACCACCCAGAAATACCCCTGTAAACAAAGGAATAAGCAAGTTGAGCAAAGAGGTAGAAATAAATCCCAGGAAGTAGCAGAGATGGTGCTAGAGATCCTCATGGTAAGGAGAGACCAGAGAGAGCTGTGAAGACAGTGAAAGATGCAGGGATGGCTTCTGAGGGGGTGGCATCTGGAAAATGCCAATAAAGGTATTTTATTATTTTTTTTTCTTTCTTTTTTTTTAAGATTTATGTATGTTCTTTTTTTATATAATTTTTTATTTTTTATACCTTTACAATGCCAATAGAGGTATCATGTTGAACGGGAACATATGAGAGTAGGTCTGAATCTTGGCAATAAGATCACTGGCATTGAAAGTAAAGGAATTTCCAAGTTAGGGGAGTGGAAGGACATCTTGGAAGACAACACTTCTCATGAAAGAAGGAGTCACATTGGAAGGTGGTGACATTCAGTGGAGGCAGCAGCCAGTTTCTGAAGAGAAGGAGGCACCTGACATTAAGAATGCTATTGCAACAAAACAGGTTAGACAGATCAGGGGATATTCTTCCCTGCCTTGTTGAAAATTAGTTGACCGTATGGTTGTAGGTCCATTTCTGGGTTTTCTATTGTGCTTCATTGGCCTCTGTGTCTATTTTTATGCCAGTACCATACTGTCTTGATGACTACAGCTTTGTAATATAACTTGAAGTCCAGAATTGTGATGCCCCTAGCTTTGGTTTTCTTTTTCAGGATTGCTTTGGCTATTTGATGTCTTTTGTGGTTCTATACAAATTTTATGATTGTTCTAGCTCTGTGAAAAATGCTGTTGATACTTTGATAGGGATCGCACTGAATGTGTAGATTGCTTTGGGTAGTAAAGACATTTTAACGATGATATTCCAATTCATAAGCATGAAATATTTTTCCATTTCTTTGGGTCCTCTTCAATTTCTTTCATAAGTGTTCTATAGTTTTCAGAGTACAGATCTTTTACCTCTTTGATTAGGTTTTTCCTAGATATCTTATGGATTTTGGTGTAGTTATAAATGGGATCCATTCCTTGGTTTCTTCTGCTTCTTCTTCTTTATTAGTGTACAGAAATGCAACAGATTTCTGTACATTAATTTTACATCCTGTGACTTTACTGAATTTGTCTACCAGTTCTAGAAATTTTTTTGTGGAGTCTTTTGAGCTTTCTATACCCAGTATCAAGTCATCTGCAAATGGTGACAATTTGACTTCTTTCTTTCTGATTTGGATGCTTTTTTTTTTTTTTGATGACTTCTTTTGTTGTTTGATTGCTGGGGGCTAAAACTTCCTATACTATATTAAATAATATTGGTGGCATTGTCTTGTTCCTGACCATAAAGGAAAAGCTCTCAGTCAGTCTCTTCAACAAATGGTGTTGGGAAAACTGGACAGCAACATGCAGAAGAATGAAACCAGACCACCTTCTTACACCATACACAAAAATAAACTCAAAATGGATGAAAGACCTAAACGTGAGATAGGAATCCATCAAAATCCTAGAGAAGAACACAGGTGGCAACCTCTTTGACCTCAACTTAGCAACTTCTTAAAAGATAGCTCTCTAGAGTCAAGGGAAACAAAAGCAAAAATGAACTATTGGGACTTCATCAAGAGAAAAAACTTCTGTAGAGCAAAGGAAACAATCACTAAAACTAAAAGGCAACTGACAGAATTGAAGAAGATACTTGCAAATGATGTATCTGATAAAGGGTTGGTATCCAAAATCTATAGAGAACTTATAAAACTCAACACTCAAAAAATAAATAATCCAGTAAAGAAATGGGTGCAAGACATGAAAACAGACATTTCTCCAAAGAAGACATCCAGATCGCTAACAGATACATGAAAAGATGCTCAACATCACTCATCATCAGGGAAATACAAATCAAACCCACAAGGAGATACCACCTCACATCAGTCAGAATGGCTAAACAATAGATGTTGGCGAGGAAGTGGAGAAAGCAGAACCCTCTCATACTGTTGGTGGGAATGCAAACTGAAGCAGGCATTCTGGAGAAGAATATGGAGGTTCTGCAAAAAGTTAAAAATAGTGCTACCCTATGACCCAGCAATTGCACTACTTGGTATTTATCCAGAGGATACAAAAATAGTGATTTGAAAGGACACATGCACTCCAATGTTTAGAGCAGCATTATCAACAGTAGTCAAACTGAGAAAGCCCAAATGTTGATTGATTAATGAATGGATAAAGATGTGCCATCTCTGTGTGTCTATACACACACACCACACACACACACACACACAAACATGCATGCGTGCAATGGAATATTACTCAGCCATCAAAAAGAAGGCAATTGTGCCATTTACAATGATGTGAATGGAGCTAGACTGCATTATGCTAAGTGAAATAAGTCAGTCAGGGAAAGATAAATACCATAAGATTTCATTCATATGTGGAATTTAAGAAACAAAACAGATGAACATAAGAGAAGAAAAAAAAGGGAAGCAAACCATAAGAGACTCTTAACTATAGAGAACAGACTGAGGGTTGATGGAGGGAAGAGGTGGGGGAGGAAACAACAGATGTTGATGGAGGGAAGGAGTGGGGGAGGGATTAAATGGGTGATGGGTATTAAGGAGGGAACTTGTCGTCATGAGCACTGGATGTTATATGTAAGTGATGAATCACTAAATTCCGCTCCTGAAACAAATATTACACTATATATTAACTAACTAGGATTTTAATAAAAAATTGAAACAAAAAAAAGGTTGGGAAGTCTGTTCCCCAAAAGGTAACTGTACATTAAAGAAGTTGCCTTTAATTTGAAAAAGAAGAGAAGGAGACCTTGAAATAAGTGTGAAGTACCCAAGATTCTCCTCTTTGAAAATTAGAATTGCCTTGCTAATTAATTATTCCATCAAATTTAATATGTTCTATTATGAACAAGAAAAATCACTGAACTATTTTTATAAGGGCACTGTGGAAATCAGCAGAAACTAAGAATCACAACTTCAGATCAAGAAATGCATACCAAAAAAATCATGCCATGGAGCAAATAAAAGCAGTAAGATACTCCAATAAGAAATAATTTTAAAAATTTTAAGCAAGCAACTATATACTTGAAAGCATACCATGAATAAAAATTTAAAAACTCAGGGAATATATATGAAATCAATTGGAAGATATGAAAGTGACAGGACTGAATGAAAATGAAGAAAAATACAAAAATTACTTGTAAGACATATACAAAGGAGGAAAGTTGAGTAAGTGGCACAGAGGATAGAAATGTGCACATTCAAGGGGCACCTGGGTGTCTCAGTTGGTTAAACATCTGCCTTTATCTTAGGTCATGATCCCAGAGTCCTGGAATGGAGACTTACATCAGGCTCCCTGCTCAGTGGGGAGTCTGCTTCTTCCTCTCCTGCTCTCCTGCTTGTGCGCGCTCTCTGTCAAATAAATAAATAAATCTTTAAAAAAATGTCCACATTCAAGAAAATGAATCAACTGGAGAAAGAAATAAAAAAGGATTAAAGAGATCTTGCAATGAACACTCCAAAAAGGAACATTTAAAAAAATCCATTTACAATAGCACCAAAAAGAATACTTAGAAATAAATTTAATCAAAGAGGTAAAATATTTGACACTGAAAACCATTAAAAAAAAGATTACTAAAAGGAATTAAAGAGGGGGTACATGGGTGGTACATTCACTTGAGTGTCTGACTCTTGGTTTCAGCTCAGGTCTTGATCTCAGGGCTGTGAGATCAGGTCCTATATGGGGCTTCATGCTCAGTGTAGAGTCAGCTTGAGACTCTCTCTCTCCATCTCCTTCTGCCCCTCCCCCTGCTCTTTCTCTAAAATAAATAAATAATTTTAAAAAAGAAATTAAAGAATACATAAATCAATGGAAAGATATCCCATGTTTCTTGATTGGAAGACAATGTTGTTAAGATGATAGTATTATTCAAAGTACTCTACAGATTCAATGCAATCCCTGTCAAGATCACAAAAACAGACACATAGATCAGTGGAACTGAATAGAGAATCCAGAAATGGACCCTCAACTCTATGGTCAATGATTCTTCAACAAAGCAGGAAAAAAGGACACTCTATTCAACAAATAGTGCTGGGAAAACTGGACAGCAACATGCAAACAATAAAACTGGACCACTTTCTTATATCATACACAAATAAAACTCAAAATAGATGAAAGACCTAAATGTTATAAAGGAATCCATCAAAATCCTAAAGGAAAACACAGGCAACAATCTCTTTGACCCTGGCTGCTGCTTCCCAGCAGCACATGGGAGAAGAATGAGGCACAAACAAGTCAACTGGAAGAGAAAGGGAGCAGGGGTCAACAACAGAGAAGACTGTCACCCCGAACAATTCCTCAGTCTCATATTTATTGGAAAGTAGCAAAGAAGAAAGTAACAAAGAAGCCAGAGTAGGTCATACATTGACCATGAGTCTTGTAGATAAGTAAGAAGTAAGACAAAATATGTCTGGTCATGTAGTACATGACCTATAGTGAGCAAGCTCAAACTAAAGCAGGTGCTCTCCAGGGAAGGGGAGATCAAAGGAAAAATGAAGCAGGCAGCATTCCAGCCTGAAGGAGCCAGGCATCCCAGCTGCTCAGCTTCGAGACCATATATTGTCCTCTCCCCCAGAGACCTGTTGCCAGTACATGTTTTTCTTAAGGCTATATCTGAGCATGTTTGGTAACCAGTATAATTTCTCCTGGGTTATATTTTAAGCAGTAGATTGTTCTGAGGGACGGTTACACCCGGCCCTAGCAACTTCTTACTAGATATGTCTCTGGAGGCAAAGGAAACAAAAGCAAAAATGAACTATTGGGACTTCATCAGGATAAAAAGCTTTTGCACAGTTAAGGAAACAAAACTGATTCCAATCAGGCATTCCTGAAGATGGCGGAGGAGTAGGAGACCTAAATATCATCAGGTCCCAGGAGTTCAGCTAGATAGGTGTCAAACCATTCTGAACATCTACAAACTCAACAGGAGATAGAAGAGAAGAGCTGCAATTCTAGGAACAGAAAAGACACCACTTTCTGGAAGGTAGGACATGCGGAAAAGTGAATCCAAGACAATGAGAAGACAGACCGCAGGGGGAGGGGCCAGCTGCCAGCAAGTGAGAGAGCAGCAAAGGATAAAATCTGAACTTTTAGAAGTCTGCTCCACTGAGCGATGTCACTCTAGAGGCTAAGTCGGGGGTGGAGCCCTCATGGGGAGAGTGTGCTCTCCAGTCCCTTGGGGTCATAGAAAGATCAGGGGTATCTGAGTGTGGCAGAGCTGCCAGGTACTGGAGTGGGGAAGCCTGCTGCAGAGACAGAGCTAAGGAGTGGGCTCTCAGCTTGGGGTTACCTTAAACCAGTTGGGCCACCATTCTTTGAGCAATGATCCCACAAGTGGGAGACCCATGGAGCTCCATCTTCCTCCACTGAAGAGTAGAGCAGCAGGAATCTGCTAGGTTTGGAGACTCCAAACAGGGCCGTGCACCAGAGATAGAAATGCTCAGTGACAGGGTGGTGAGCACGGAGTGCAGCCAGAGACCAGGGAGACAGTAGTGATTGACTGCTTTTCTCCAAGGGCGCACTGAGGAGTGGGGCCCTGAGCTCTCGGCTCCTACTGGCTGGAGATTGAGAGGCCATCATTTTCATTCCCGTCCTCCAAAGCTGTAGGAAAAGCATTCAGGGAACAAAAGCTCTCAAGAGCAAACCCAAGCAGAATACTTAGCCTGGCCCCTGGCAAGGGCAGTTCAATTCTGCCTCAGGCAAAGACATTTGAGAATCACTGCAACAAACCCCTCCCCCAGAAGATCAGCAAGACCATCCAGCCAAGACCAAGTTCACTAATCAATGAGAACTGAGGAACTCCAGAGCTAGGGAAAAGCAACAATAGAATTCATGGATTTTTTGTCCTTGATTCTTTAGTCTTTCAAAGTTAAATTATTTTTTCTTGTTTTAAAATTGTTTTTAAAACCTTTCCACTTTCCTTTTATAACTTTTTAAACTATTTTATCTTTCAATACCTTAAAAAAATATTTTAAAATTTTCATTATCATAGTCATATTTTATCCCTTCATTGTATTTAGTCTTATTGTATATATATAGATAGATAGATTTTTTTCTTCTTTAAAATTTTGGGATATAATTCTTCTAATAGATCAAAATATATCCTAAATATAGTACATGGCTTTGTTCTAGTCTCCAGCCTGATCATATTCTTTTCTTTTCTTTTCTTCTTTCAACTAACTTCTTATCAATTCCTTTTTAAGAATCTTTTCTAAGGGCACCTGGGTGGCTCAGTGGGTTAAAGCCTCTGCCTTCGGCTCAGGTCATGGTCTCAGGGTCCTGGGATCGAGCCCCACATCGGGCTCTCTGCTCAGCGGAGAGCCTGCTTCCTCCTCTCTCTCTGCTTGCCTCTCTGACTACTTGTAATCTCTGTCTATTAAATAAATAAAATCTTAAAAAAAAAGAATCTTTTATAATTTCATCTTTAGAGTCATATTCCATCCCTTCATCATGTTTACCCATATATATATATTTTTTCTTTCTTTAAAATCTTGGAAAATAGTTTCTTCTAACAGACCAAAATACACATGTGGCTCTATTCTATTCACCAGTCTCTCTCTCTCTCATATATATATATATATATATATACATTTTTTTCTTTTCTTTTCTTTTTCTCCTCCTTTCTTCTTCCCCTGGTTTTGGTCTCTTCTGATTTGGTTAGTGTATATATTTCTGTTGCTACCCTTTTAGTATTCTGTTGTTTTATTCATCTATTCTTATCTGGGTAAAATGACAAGGCAGAATCACCACACACACACACACACACACACAAAACCCCCAAGAGGCAGTGCCAATGGCTAGGGACCTAATCAATATGGACATTTGTAATATGTCAGAACTAGAGTTCAGAATGATGACTATCAAGGTGCTAGCTGGGCTCAAAAAAAGCATGGAAGATATTAGAGAATCCCTTTCTGGAGAAATAAAAGAACTAAAGTCTAACCAAGTTGAAATTTAAAAAGCTACAAAGTTGGGTATTCATCCTTTCTGATGGAGGCATAATACTCCCTAGTGTATCTGGACCACATCTTCTTTATCCATTCGTCCGTTGAAGGGCATCTTGGTTCTTTCCACAGTTTGGCAACCGTGGCCATTGCTGCTATAAACATTGGGGTACAGATGACCCTTCTTTTCACTACATCTTTATCTTTGGGATAAATACCCAGTAGTGCAATTGCAGGGTCATAGGGAAGTTCTATTTTTAATTTCTTGAGGAATCTCCACACTGTTCTCCAAAGTGGCTGCACCAACTTGCATTTCCCCCAACAGTAGAAGAGGGTTCCCCTTTCTCCACATCCCCTCCAAAACATCTTGTTTCCTGTCTTGCTAATTTTGGCCATTCTAACTGGTGTAAGGTGATATCTCAATGTGGTTTTAATTTGAATCTCCCTGATGGCTAGTGATGATGAACATTTTTTCATGTGTCTGATAGCTATTTGTATGTCTTCATTGGAGAAGTGTCTGTTCATATCTTCTGCCCATTTTTTTTTATATGATTGTCTGTTTTGTGTGTGTTGAGTTAGAGGAGTTCTTTATAGATCCTGGATATCAACCTTTTGTCTGTATTGTCATTTGCAAATATCTTCTCCCAATAAATAAAAAATAAATTTAAAAAAGCTATTAACTATAGAACTAAAATCAAACCAAGTTAAAAATTTTTTTAAATGGAGGGTCTAACTGCTAGGATAAATGAGGCAGAAGAGAGCATTTGTGATATAGAAGACCAAATGATGGAGGCAGGGCAGGAGGTTGTGGTGGGTACGGAGGGAAAAAATTAAACAAGATGAGATCAGAGGAAGAGAAACCATAAGAGACTCTTAATCTCATGAAACACACTGAGAGTTGCTGGGGGTTGGGGGAGTAGGGATAGGGTGCCTGGGTTATGGATATTGGGGAGGGTATGTGCTATGGTGAGTGCTATGAAATATGTAAGCCTGATGATTCGTAGACCTGTACCTCTGGGGCAAATAATATATTAAATGTTAACAAAAGATTCAAAAGGCACTTTTTATATCTTAAAATCCATATGAATCTCAAGGGACCCTGGAAATTCAGAGCAATCTTGAAAAAGAATCATAAAGTTGAAGGACTCACATAAATTCTGATTTTGAAACTTATTATAAGGCTACAGAATCAAACAGTGTAGTACTAGCATAAAGACAAATCTATAGACCAATGGAATAGGATAGAAAACCCACTAATAAATGAGTTTATATATGGCTAATTTTCAGCCAAGGATGATAAGACCATTCAATGAGAAAAGGACAATCTCTTCAAAAAATGATGCTAGAAAAACTGGATATCCCTGTACAAAAGAATGGACACTTTCTTCCATGTACAAAAGTTGGACACTTACCTTGCACCATATATAAAAATGAACTTGAAATAGATCAAAGATCTAAAGGTATAAAATAGAACTATAAAACTCTTTAAAGGAACCGTGGAGTAAATCTTCATGACATTGGGTTTGGCAATGTTTTCTTGGATATAACACCAAAGACAGAGGAAACAAGAGAAAAAATAGACAAACTGGACTTCATGAAAATTAAAAACTTTTGTGCATCAAATGACACTAATCAAGAATACAAAAGGCAAACCACAGAATGGGAGAAAGTATTTTTAAATCATATATATAATAAGAGATTGATATTGAGAACACATAAAGAACTCCTAAAACTGAACAACAACAAAATGAACAACCAGATTTTAAAAAAGCCTAAGGCCAATCATTAAAGAGGGAACATGATAGGATGAGCCCTGGGTGATACACTTAACTAACGAATCACTGAACATTGTATCAGAAACTAATGATGTACTATACCTTGGCTAATTAAATTTAAATTTAAAAATAGCAAAAAATAGGGGAGGAGTCAAGATGGTGGAGAAGTAGCAGGCTGAGACTACTTCAGCTAGCAGGAGATCAGCTAGATAGCTTATCTAAAGATCAAACACCTGCAAATCCATCGGCAGATCGAAGAGAAGAACAGCAATTCTGGAAACAGAAAAACAACCACTTTCTGTAAGGTAGGAATGGTGGAGACGTGAATCCAAAGCGACGGGAAGATAGACCCCGGGGGGAGGGGCTGGCTCCAGGCAAGCGGTGGAGCAACGGAGCACAAAATCAGGACTTTTAAAAGTCTGTTCCACTGAGGAACATCGCTCCAGAGGCTAAACCGCAGCGAAGCCCACGCGGGGTCAGCGTGGCCTCAGGTCCCGCAGGGTCACAGAAGGATCAGGGGTGTCCGAGTGTCGCAGAGCTTGCAGGTATTAGAACGGGAAAGCTGGCTACAGAGACAGAGCCGACAGTGAGCTTACAGCTCGGTGTTACCTTGAACTGGTCACAGGCTTGGTGAGCTCGGAGCACGGCCAGAGGTCAGGCAGACGGGAGTAACTGGGCGCTGTTCTCTGAGGGCGCACTGAGAAGTGGGGCCCCGGGCTCTTGGCTCCTCCGGCCGGAGACCAGGAGGCTGCCATTTTTATTCCCATCCTCCAGAACTCTACAGAAAGCGCTCAGGGAACAAAGCTACTGAAAGCAAACCCAAGCGGATTACTCAGCCCGGCCCCTGGTAAGGGCGGTACAATTCCGCCTGCGGCAAAGACACTTGAGAATGATTACACCAGGCCCCTCCACCAGAAGATCAACAAGAAATCCAGCCAAGACCAAGTTCACCTACCAAAGAGTGCGGCTTCAATACCAAGGAGAGCAGCAGAATTCCAGAGGAGGAGAAAGCAAAGCATGGAACTAATGGCTTTCTCCCCGTGATTTTTTTTTAGTCCTGCAGTTAATTTAATTTTTTTCTTTTTCATTTTTTTTTCTCGCCTTCTGGTAAATTTTTTTTTTAACTTTTACCCTTTTCTTTTTTAACGTTTTTAAATTAGTTTATCTAATATATATTTTTTTTCTTTTTTATATTTTTCTTTATTTGTTTTCTTTTTTTAAAAAAATTCTTTTCTTTTCTTTCTTTTTGTTTTCTTTCTTCCTTTTTGAACCTCTTTTTATCCCCTTTCTCCCCCTTCACGATTTGGGATCTCTTCTGGTTTGGTTAAAGCATATTTTCCTGGGGTTGTTGCCACCCTTTTAGTATTTTACTTGCTCCTTCATATACTCTTATCTGGACAAAATGACAAGACGGAAAAATTCACCACAAAAAAAAGAACAAGAGGCAGTACCAAATGCTAGGGACCTAATCAATACAGACATTGGTAATATGTCAGATCTGGAGTTCAGAATGACAATTCTCAAGGTTCTAGCCGGGCTCGAAAAAGGTATGGAAGATATTAGAGAAACCCTCTCGGGAGATATAACAGCCCTTTCTGGAGAAATAAAAGAACTAAAATCTAACCAAGTTGAAATCAAAAAAGCTATTAATGAGGTGCAATCAAAAATGGAGGCTCTCACTGCTAGGATAAATGAGGCAGAAGAAAGAATTAGTGATATAAAAGACCAAATGACAGAGAATAAAGAAGCTGAGCAAAAGAGGGACAAACAGCTACTGGACCACGAAGGGAGAATTCGAGAGATAAGTGACACCATAAGACGAAACAACATTAGAATAATTGGGATTCCAGAAGAAGAAGAAAGAGAGAGGGGAGCAGAAGGTATACTGGAGAGAATTATTGGGGAGAATTTCCCCAATATGGCAAAGGGAACGAACATCAAAATTCAGGAGGTTCAGAGAACGCCCCTCAAAATCAATAAGAATAGGTCCACACCCCATCACCTAATAGTAAAATTTACAAGTCTCAGTGACAAAGAGAAAATCCTGAAAGCAGCCCGGGAAAAGAAGTCTGTAACACACAATGGTAAAAATATTAGATTGGCAGCTGACTTATCCACAGAGACCTGGCAGGACAGAAAGAGCTCGCATGATATTTTCAGAGCACTAAACGCGAAAAACATGCAGCCAAGAATACTATATCCAGCTAGGCTGTCATTGAAAATAGAAGGAGAGATTAAAAGCTTCCAGGACAAACAAAAACTGAAAGAATTTGCAAACACCAAACCAGCTCTACAGGAAATATTGAAAGGGGCCCTCTAAGCAAAGAGAGAGCCTACAAGTGGTAGATCAGAAAGGAACCGAGACCATATACAGTAACAGTAACCTTACAGGCAATACAATGGCACTAAATTCATATCTCTCAATAGTTACCCTAAATGTTAATGGGCTAAATGCCCCAATCAAAAGACACAGGGTATCAGAATGGATAAAAAACAAAACCCATCTATATGTTGCCTCCAAGAAACTCATTTTAAGCCTGAAGACACCTCCAGATTTAAAGTGAGGGGGTGGAAAAGAATTTACCATGCTAATGGACATCAGAAGAAAGCAGGAGTGGCCATCCTTATTGCAGATCAATTAGATTTTAAGCCAAAGACTATAATAAGAGATGAGGAAGGACACTATATCATACTCAAAGGGTCTGTCCAACAAGAAGATCTCACAATTTTAAATATCTATGCCCCCAATGTGGGAGCAGCCAACTATATAAACCAATTAATAACAAAATCAAAAAAAACATATCAACAATAATACATTAATAGTAGGGGACTTTAACATTCCCCTCACTGAAATGGACAGATCATCCAAGCAAAAGATCAGCAAGGAAATAAAGGCCTTAAACGTCACACTGGACCAGAAGGACATCACAGATATATTCAGAACATTTCATCCTAACGCAACAGAATACACCTTCTTCTCTAGTGCACATGGAACATTCTCCAGAATAGATCACATCCTAGTCCTAAATCAGGACTCAACCGGTATCAAAAGATTGGGATCATTCCCTGCATATTTTCAGACCACAATGCTCTAAAGCTAGAACTCAACCACAAAAGGAAGTTTGGAAAGAACCCAAATACATGGAGACTAAACAGCATCCTTCTAAAGAATGAATGGGTCAACCAGGAAATTAAAGACGAATTGAAAAAAATCATGGAAACAAATGATAATGAAAATACAACGGTTCAAAATCTGTGGGACACAACAAAGGCAGTCCTGAGAGGAAAATATATAGCGGTACAAGCCTTTCTCAAGAAACAAGAAAGGTCTCAGGTACACAACCTAACCCTACACCTAAAGGAGCTGGAGAAAGAACAAGAAAGAAACCCTAAGCCCAGCAGGAGAAGAGAAATCATAAAGATCAGAGCAGAAATCAATGAAATAGAAACCAAAAAAAACAATAGAACAAATCAACGAAACTAGGAGCTGGTTCTTTGAAAGAATTAATAAAATTGATAAACCCCTGGCCCAACTTATCAAAAAGAAAAGAGAAAGGACCCAAATAAATAAAATCATGAATGAAAGAGGAGAGATCACAACTAACACCAAAGAAATACAAACTATTATAAGAGCATACTATGAGCAACTCCACGCCAACAAATTTGACAATCTGGAAGAAATAGATGCATTCCTAGAAACATATAAAGTACCACAACTGAACCAGGAAAAAATTGAAAGCCTGAACAGACACATAACCAGTAAGGAGATTAAAACAGTCATTAAAAATCTCCAAACAAACAAAAGCCCAGGGCCAGACGGCTTCCCGGGGGAATTCTACCAAACATTTGAAGAAGAACTAATTCCTATTCTCCTGAAACTGTTTCAAAAAATAGAAATGGAAGGAAAACTTCCAAACTCATTTTATGAGGCCAGCATCACCTTTATCCCAAAACCAGACAAGGATCCCATCAAAGAAGAGAGCTATAGACCAATATCCTTGATGAACAAGATGCGAAAATTCTCACCAAAATACTAGCCAATAGGATTCAACAGTACATTAAAAGGATTATTCAACACAAACAAGTGGGATTTATTCCAGGGCTGCAAGGTTGGTTCAACATCCACAAATCAGTCAATGTGATACAACACATCAATAAAAGAAAGAACAAGAACCATATGATACTCTCAATAGATGCTGAAAAAGCATTTGAAAAAGTACAGCATCCCTTCCTGATCAAAACTCTTCAAAGTGTAGGGATAGAGGGCACATACCTCAATATCATCAAAGCCATCTATGAAAAACCCACCGCAAATATCATTCTCAATGGAGAAAAACTGAAAGCTTTTCCGCTAAGGTCAGGAACACGGCAGGGATGTCCATGATCACCAATGCTATTCAACATTGTACTAGAGGTCCTAGCCTCAGCAATCAGACAACAAAAGGAAATTAAAGGCATCCAAATTGGCAAAGAAGAAGTCAAATTATCACTGTTCGCAGATGATATGATACTATATGTGGAAAACCCAAAAGGCTCCACTCCAAAACTGCTAGAACTTGTACAGGAATTCAGTAAAGTGGCAGGATATAAAATCAATGCACAGAAATCAGTTGCATTTCTCTACACCAACAACAAGACAGAAGAAAGAGAAATTAAGGAGTCAATCCCATTTACAATTGCACCCCAAACCATAAGATACCTAGGAATAAACCTATCCAAAGAGGCACAGAATCTATACTCAGAAAACTATAAAGTACTCATGAAAGAAATTGAGGAAGACACAAAGAAATAGAAAAATGTTCCATGCTCCTGGATTGGAAGAAAAAATATTGTGAAAAAGTCTATGCTACCTAAAGCAATCTACACATTTAATGCAATTCCTATCAAAGTACCATCCATCTTTTTTCAAAGAAATGGAATAAATAATTCTAAAATTTATATGGAACCAGAAAAGACCTCAAATAGCCAAAGGGATATTGAAAAAGAAAGCCAAAGTTGGTGGCATTAAAATTCCGGACTTCAAGCTCTATTACAAAGCTGTCATCAACAAGACAGCATGGTACTGGCACAAAAACAGACACATAGATCAATGGAACAGAATAGAGAGCCCAGAAATAGACCCTCAACTCTATGGTCAACTCATCTTCGACAAAGCAGGAAAGAATGTCCAATGGAAAAAAGACAGCCTCTTCAATAAATGGTGCTGGGAAAATTGGACAGCCACATGCAGAAAAATGAAATTGGACCATTTCCTTACACCACCCACGAAAATAGACTCAAAATGGATGAAGGACCTCAATGTGCGAAAGGAATCCATCAAAATCCTTGAGGAGAACACAGGCAACAACCTCTTCGACCTCAGCCGCAGCAACATCTTCCTAGGAACATCGCCAAAGGCACTGGAAGCAAGGGCAAAAATGAACTATTAGGATTTCATCAAGATCAAAAGCTTTTGCACAGCAAAGGAAACAGTTAACAAAATCAAAAGACAACTGACAGAATGGGAGAAGATATTTGCAAACGACATATCAGATAAAGGACTAGTGTCCAAAATCTATAAAGAACTTAGCAAACTCAACACCCAAAGAACAAATAATCCAATCAAGAAAGGGGCAGAGGACATGAACAGACATTTCTGCAAAGAAGACATCCAGATGGCCAACAGGCACATGAAAAAGTGCTCCATGTTACTCGGCATCAGAGAAATACAAATCAAAACCACAATTTGATATCACCTCACACCAGTCAGAATGGCTAAAATCAACAAGTCAGGAAATGACAGATGCTGGCGAGGATGCGGAGAAAGGGGAACCCTCCTACACTGTTGGTGGGAATGCAAGCTGGTGCAGCCACTCTGGAAAACAGCATGGAGGTTCCTCAAAATGTTGAAAATAGAACTGCCCTATGACCCAGCAATTGCTCTACTGGGTATTTACCCTAAAGATACAAACATAGTGATCCAAAGGGGCACATGCACCCGAGTGTTTATAGCAGCAATGTCCACAATAGCCAAACTATGGAAAGAACCTAGATGTCCATCAACAGATGAATGGATAAAGAAGATGTGGTATATATACACAATGGAATACTATGCAGCCATCAAAATAAATGAAATCTTGCCATTTGCAACGATGTGGATGGAACTAGAGTGTATCATGCTTAGCAAAATAAGCCAAGCAGAGAAAGACAATTATCATATGCTCTCCCTGATATGAGGAAGTGGTGATGCAACATGGGGGATTAAGTGGGTAGGAGAAGAATCAATGAAACAAGATGGAATTGGGAGGGAGACAAACCATAAGTGACTCTTAATCTCACAAAACAAACTGAGGGTTGCTGGGGGGAGGGAGGTTGGGAGAAGGGGGTGGGATTATGGACATTGGGGAGAGTATGTGCTTTGGTGAGTGCTGTGAAGTGTGTAAACCTGGTGATTCACAGACCTGTACCCCTGGGGATAAAAATATATGTTTATTTAAAAAAAAAAAAGATGCTCGCTCTTAACTTAAAACGAAGTCCCAACCATTCTCAGGAGAGACTCATAATTACAAAGTCAAGAACTGTGTTTTAAAATATGAGGTGATATTGGCTGTTGCTGGTACTGTATAATTTCCATTAAAAATTATATATTTACTAATCATACTTTAAAAAATGCACCTCTTTCCTTAATCAATGATAATTATTTCAAATAGCAAACCTCAATAAATTGTAAAATATAAATGTGAATGTGTTAGTATCAAGAAAAGAATATCAACTGTAATTGTATTTTAATGTGGCTTCATTTTAAATAAGTATAATTCACTATCTTATTTTACTGGAATTATCTTGGCCCTAAATGCTAATTTCCTAAATGTTACAATTAAAAGGAAAGCCACAAAAGGATGTGATTTTTGCAGTTGTTTTTGCATTTTAAAATGACATTTGGAAGTACATATACTGTGGTAGGTCCAACAAAAAAGCATAGCATGCAATCTATTTTTATGAGAAACAGCCTCTTTTTTTTTCTTTTTCTTTTTCTTTTTTTTTTTTTTTTTTTGCATTAAGAGACATCTAGCATTTTTAGGTATAATTGCACATCTTGTGATTTATATTCCTGTTATCATCGGCAATGAAAAAGCAAGGGGGTGGGAATTTCTCAGTTCACACCATGACATTGAAAGTGAGACTGTGATTATCAAAAAAAAAAAGAAAGAAGAAAAGAAAAATTATAAAAAAAATAGCAAAAAATCAAATAGCCTAAGTATTTAAACAGATATTTTCCCAAAGAAGATATATACAAATTGTCAATGATCACATGAAAAACAGGGCACGTAGGGGGCCCAGTTGGTTGAGCAACCAACTCCTGATTTCAGCTCAGGTGATGATCTCAGGGTTATGAGACCAAGCCTCATGCTGGGTGCAGAGCCTGCTTAAGATTCTCTCTCCTCTCTCTCTGCCTCCCCACAATGCACGCATGCACTTTCTCTCTCTCTCTCTCTCTAAAAAAAAAAAAAAAAAAGGCACATATAAAGATATTCATCCCCACTACTTATTTGGGAAACACAAATGGAAACTGCAATGTCATACAACCTCACACCTACTAGGATATCAACTATAAAAAATATAGAAAATAAGAGAAGTTGGGGAGAATGTGGGGGAAATTAGAACCCTTTTACAGGGCTTTGGAAATGAAAAATGGTGCAGCCACTGTGAAAGTGGAATGGCAGTTCCTCAAAAATTAAAGACAGAATTATTGTATTGTCCAGAAATTCCACTTCTAGGTATATACTTCAAAAAAATTAAAAGCAGGGACAGTAATAGATATTTGTGTGCCCATGTTTATAGCAGTATGATTCATAATAGCCAAAAGGTGAAAACAACCTACATGTCCATGGATTGATAAATAAACAGAACATGGTCCACACCCATAAAGGAGTATTATCCAGTCTTAAAAAGGAAGGAAATTCTGATACATGTTACAACATGGATGAGCCTAGAATGGATGAACCTTGAAGTCTTATGCCAAGCAAAATAAACCAGTCACAAAAGGACAAATACTGCATAATTCCACTCATATGGGGTACTTAGAATAATCAAAATCACAGAAACAAAAAACAGAACAGTGGTTGCCAAGGAATTCAGGGAGAAATGAGGAGTTATTGTTTAATGGGTAAGCATATTTCAAGGATAAAACACAGCATTGGTAAATATAGTTATACTGCTATGTATTAGATCTCCAGAAATTATTCATCTTGTATAACTAAAACTCTGTACCCTGTGATTTTATCTCCCCATTTCTTTCTCAACCTAGCATCCACCATTCTATTCTCTGCTTCCAAGAGTTTGACTGTTTTAGATCTCACATGTAAGTAAGATTAGGGAATATTTGTCTTTCTACATCTGCCTTATTCAACTTAACACAGTGTCCTCCAATTTTATCCATGGTGTTACAAATGACAGGATTTCCTTCTTTTCTATGGCTGAATAATATCCCACACCAGAAACTAACCAAGCTCTTTCTCTTGACTGGGCAAACAAGAAAAAACTCACAATGAAAAAAAGAGGAGGGACTGGAGACACAATCTTGCCATTAACCTCACCCCTAGCATGGCAATGCACAACCAGAAGAAACTCCCTTCTGGCGTCTCTCTGAGGAGCAAAGAGCTTGGACCCTGCATCTGGTGTCCCAACATTTAAGACTTCTGTCTGAAAGATGATCCCTCAAAACATCTAGCTTTGCAAGCCAGTGGGGATTGTATCTACCAAATCCATCTATCAATCCTTGCTATAGCAAGGCTATAGCAACTTAAAGACCATATTTCAAGGACACAAGTGGATCCACCACAGTGAACACCCAGGACCCATGCAGAGGCATAAGAGTATAACACACCCAGTCGTTTCATGAAAGAGGCTTACTTGTTTATTTTAATAGCTGCAGCTAGAAGGACAGTCTGCAAACTTAACATACATCTAGGGGCCAACTGCAATACTCTCCAAAGAGCACAGTAGCTGGTGGGTGCCATCTTTATGTTCAGGGAGAGGGACTGCCTTGCTCCAAGTTAACAGTATTTCCCAGAAGAGATTCTGAGCACATGTTTGCTGCCCTGATTTTTGTAGCTGCTGCCCAGGGCATGCCCCTTGATTGCCTGACTCTGGTGGCTAATGGGGCCAAAATTCATGCATCTCACAGGACAATAATAGAGAAACAATTCTTAACTGACTATTCCCCTAAAGCATAGCATAGAGTGAGCAGACAGAAATACCTAGTCTCTCTGTGAAACAGGACTATTTGCTTATCTTAAAAGCTACAGCTTATCTTAGAAACTTAAAGAGGCAGCCTTTTAATTTAACCCATGTCTAGAGGCCAAGTGCAATCCTCTCCAGAGACCAGGAGGTCCAGTAGGAACCATCTTCATGCTCTCCCTATGCCTTAATCCGGGTTGCTGTTGTCTCCAAGAAGGAGTTTGTATACCCATCTGGTAACCTGGCTTTTGTGGCTGCTACCTGGAAGACACATCCCTTGATCCCTTGACACATCCCTTGATTACCAGAGCCTGGCTCTGGTAACTAGCAGGTTAGTGTTAACAGGTTCAACAAAATGGGAGTAAACAAATATATAGCTTATAACTGGTTATATCCTTATTGCTCAGTGCAGAGGGAGAAAGAGAGAAACATCCATTTCCTAGTCTTCCCTTGAAAGAGGTATATTTGCATACTTTAAAAGTTGCCGAGGATCTGACTTCTTATTAGCCTGTACCTAGGTGCTGAGAGCCCTCTCTCTTTTGCACACTGATAGGTCTTGACACACCCTCAACTACTGAAGCCCCTAAGAACAGTCCTGCTTAGACAATCACAAAGGTTTGAGAGACAACAAGAGCTAGGGCAGAGTTGAATAATAAGGTTCAGTTCCTACATCAGACCACTCTTTCAAAACTCAGAGAGAACGGTTGTTTCACCTAAGGCATGGAAATCAACACAGAGCATCAAGGAAAATGAAGAAATAGAGGAATATGTTTGAAATTTCAGAACAAGACAAAACCTCAGAAAAATACCTTAATGAAAAGGGGATAAGTGATTTACCTAATAAAGAGTTGAACAGAATGACAATGAAAATGCTCACCACAATCAGGAAAATAATGAATGAAAAAGGTAAGAATTTCAACAAAGAGACAGAAAATATAAGAAAGTACCAAACAAAAATTACAGACTGGAATAATACGATACGAATAATACGATAATGAGCTGGAAAAATTGAATAGAGGGGTTCAACAGCAGACTAGATAAAGCTAACACAGGACAAGGAAACTTGAATACAGGGCAGTGTAATTCATTTAATCAGAAGAGTGAAAAGAATAAAAAATAGTGAAGATTACTTAAGGAACTTATTGGGCCACATCAAGTGGACAAATATGCACTTTACAGGGGTTCCAGAAAGAGAGAAGAGAGGGAAAGGGGTAGAAAACTTATCTGAAGAAATAATGGTTGAAAACTTCCCTAATCTGGTGAATGAAGCAGACATCCAAATCCAGGAAACCTAGAAAGTTTCAAAGAGGATGAATCAGAGACCCATACCAAGACACATTATCAAAAGCTAAAGACAAGGAGATACTCTTAAAAGCAGCAAGAGGAAAACAACTTGTTACTTACAGGGGAACCCACCATTAGACTACTTTGCAGGCCAGAAGAAAGTGACACAATGTATTCAAAGTACTAAAAGAAAAAAAAAAAAGTGTTACCAAGAATATTCTATCCAGCAAAGTTAGTGTTAAGAATTGAGTTAAAAGGGGGCGCCTGGGTGGCTCAGTGGGTTAAGCCGCTGCCTTCGGCTCAGGTCATGATCTCAGAGTCCTGGGATCAAGTCCCGCATCGGGCTCTCTGCTCAGCAGAGACCCTGCTTCCCTCTCTCTCTCTGGCTGCCTCTCCGTCTACTTGTGATTTCTGTCAAATTAATAAATAAAATCTTAAAAAAAAAAAAAAAGAATTGAGTTAAAAGGGGGTGCCTGGGTGGCTCAGTGGGTTAAAGCCGCTGCCTTCCGCTAGGGTCATGATCTCAGGGTCCTGGGATCGAGCCCCGCATCGGGCTTTCTGCTTGGCAGGGAGCCTGCTTCCTCCTCTCTCTCTCTCTGCCTGCCTCTCTGCCTACTTGTGATCGCTCTCCATCAAATAAATAAATAAAATCTTAAAAAAAAAAAAAAAAGAATTGAGTTAAAGGTTTTTCCAGACAAACAACACTTGAAAGAGTTTAGCACCACTAGACTCCCCTTAAAATAAATGTTAATGGGACTTCTTTGAGCTGATATGAAAGAGTGCTAATTAGTAACAGGAAAATATATGAAAGTACCAATCTCATTGGTGAAGGTAAATATACAGTTAAACTCAGAATAATCTAATGTAATGGTGGTATGTTAATCACAGATCTAAAGGCTAAAAGACAAAAGCAATAAAAATATAACTATAATAATTTTTAATGGATACACAAGACAAAAGGTGTAAACTGTGACATTGAAAACACAAAATGTGGTGGTGGGAGAGTAAAAATGTAGAGCTTTAGAATGTGTTCAAACTAAAGTGGTTATCTACTTAAAGTAGACTATTATGTTTTATATAAGCTTTATCATAAACACAGAGCAAAGCCCTGCAGAATATATACAAAAATAAATAGAAAAGAGTCTAAGTGTGCCATACAGAAAATCTTCAAATTACAAAGGGAGAGAGCAAGAGAAAAAGAAACAGAATGATAAAACAGCCAGAAAACAATTAACAAAATGTCAATAAGCCTATACCTGTAAATAATTACTTTAAATGTAAATGGACTAAGTTCTCCAACGAAAAGACAGATTGTGACTGAATGGATAAAAAACAAGACCCACCTATATGCTGCCTACAAGAGACTCACTTCAAGGATACACAGACTGAACATGAAGGGATTAAAAAAGATATTCCATCCACATAGAAACCAAGAGAAAGCTGAAAAAAAAATTCCATCATGTGTATATGTGTGTTTATATATGTGTATGTACACACACACACACACACACACACACATGCACTTTATCCATTAACAAACATTTAGGTTCTTTCCATATCTCGGTTATTGTGAACAGTGCTGCAATAAACATGGGAATACAACTATCTCTTCATGGTACTGATTTAATTTCCTTTGGGTGTATACCCAATAGTAGGATTGCTGGACCATATGGTAGTTGTATTTATTATTTTTTTTGAGGCACCTCTCTACAGTTTTCCATAATGGCTCTAACAATTTACATTCCCATGAACAGTATACAAGAATTTACTTTTCTTTCCATCCTCACTAATATATGTTATTTTTTGTCTTTTTTTTTTTTAAGATTTTATTTATTTGCCAGAGATAGAGAGAGAGAGTACACACAAGCAGGCAGAGAGGCAGGCAGAGGCAGCGACGAGAGAAGCAGGCTCCCCGCCGAGCAAGGAGCCCGATGTGGGACTCAATCCCAGGACCTTGGAATCATGACCTGAGCCGAAGGCAGCGGCTTAACCAACTGAGCCACCCAGGCGTCCCTATTTTTTATCTTTTTGACAATAGACAGGTGTGGGGTGAAGGTAAATATACAGTTAAACTGTATATTCTCTTTGTGATCTTGTGATTTCTCTTTGTGGTCTTGATTACAATTTTCCTGATAATTAGAGATGTTTTCATGTATCTGCTGACCATTTGCATGTCTTCTTTTGAGAAATGCCTATTCAGGTCCTATTCCCACTTTTTAATCAGGTATATGTGTTTGTACATATGTATGTTTGTATTTACTGTGGAATTGTAGAAGTTCCTTATATTTTGGATATTAACTCTTCATTAGATATGTGGTTGCAACTATTTTCTCCCATTCTGTAGGTTGCCCTTTCACTCTCTTGTTTCCTTTGCTGGGCAGAAGCTTTTTATTTTTACTTTAAAAAAAAAAAAGATTTATGAGAGAAAGAGAGAGGAGGGACAGAGGGAGAGGAAAGAACTTCAAGCAGACTCCCTGCTAAGCATGGATCTGGGTTTGGAATTTGATCCCATGACCCTGAGATCATGACCTGAGCTGAAATCAAGAGTCAGATGCTTAACTGACTGAGCTACCCAGGCATCCCTTTACCACAAGTTTTTTTAAAAGCACAAATAAAGAGGGACGCCTGGGTGGCTCAGTTGGTTAAGCAGCTGCCTTCGGCTCAGGTCATGATCCCAGCGTCCTGGGATCGAGTCCCACATCGGGCTCCTTGCCCCGCAGGGAGCCTGCCTCTCCCTCTGACTCTGCCTGCCACTCTGCCTGTGCTCTCTCTCTCTGACAAATAAATAGATGAAATCTTTAAAAAAAAAAAAAAAAAAAAAGCACAAATAAAGAATCTAAGATTGGTATTAAAGTTGTTTTGGACTAATACTGTCTAGCATGTCTGGTGATAGCTCTTCCACTGTTACCTTGAAGATTTAAATATATTTATAAATAGTTACAGCTAGTTATTTATTATAATTCTGTTTATCTTGATTCATCCACTAGATTGACTTTTATTTGAGGGCAGTAGCAACATCCTAATCTTAGTGTCAGTCAAGAGGATAAAGCTCTAGAGATTATGCCTGCTTTGATTAATAAAGTATTTAAAAATATTCCACTTTTATCTCACTGCATCACTTCTTTCATTTGGTAGATGCTAGGCATTCCTTGTTTTGAATCCTCCAGATTGATAGGTCTCCAGACACTTGCTGAAGTTCTGATTTTTGCTCAGGTCTAGGGCCACTGGGTGGGCATGGGATTATGCCCATCATCCCGTTGGGGAACCAGCCATCAACAAGCTATTAGCAAGCAACTCACTGCACACTAGATCACAGGATGTACATGTAAGATGATCTTTCCTCCAACTCTTGCCAAAGCCTATGCCAGTTTTTACTCTTTGACTAAGGATAGCATTACTTTTGCACTCATCCCTTAGTCTCTGTCAGCCTGAGTGATCACAGAGGGGTCCAAATAATACATCATGTACCTTCTGGGTTCCTGAGAGGTTGCCTTTATTCCCATACTGATGTGCAGAAAGCCATTCCTTTAGCAGGGGAGTACTATGAAGGGTTAGGATGAGAAACGCTATAACATCAGAGAACAGCTAGTTCTAGTTCTCAAACAACAATAACTCCCTTGCCCATTCTCTTGAGAGATTCTTTATGGAAAGTGCTAGATGAGAGTGATCCTCCTGAGAGCTTCAATGGCCCTTCTGCCTCCTTTCTTAACAAGTCGCCACCATTACCACTCTTAGGCACAGAAACAAAAAGGAAGAGGAAGGCAATGTGTAGCTAATTCTTCTTTGAAACCAGCCCAGTGGAGAACATGCTGGTTGTGGGAGAAAACACGGTAAGAGAAGATTCTTGGGAGGGTTTACTTTTGGGGATATTTTCAGATTCTATTTCAGACTGAGAGGTCTCTATGGAAGAAACTGCTGGTTTATTCATCTTCAGGGGAGGCAATGCAGTTTGGAAAGTATAATTTCTGGCATCATCCCACGTGGGTTCAAATGACTTCTTGGGGGATGCCAGCTGTCTAAAAGCATCCTCATGAGGCATCAGTGGTTTGATGACTTCCCTGACTTGCTCCGGTTCACTGGCTTTTTTCTTGGGGACTACCAAAAGATGGTGAGAGCCTGGATGTTTCCTTCTGCTCTTGGTTAAAGCTGGGTAGAGGGATGCTAGAGTCCAAGGAATTTCCATAACTCGGAAAGGAGGATTTATGGATAAATTTGAAGATTCTTGACTCCCAAGTTCTCTCTTTTGGTGGCTAACACTCTGAGAATCTGTGGGATAGAAACAACAAAAACACAGATTCCTCAAATGTCAGTTCTCCAATCTTTGCTGGTCATGTGGTGAAATTTTAACATCCTTAAAATGTTAGTCCCTCACACACCATCTCAGGTTTCCCCCCTCCCCTTAGTTTTCCCTATCCCAACTTTGTGCAGCTTTTATTATGGTCTTCCAATTCAGCATGGTCCCTGAGTTTAAGAGTCTATCTTGTGAGACTTTAGATCACTATGGAAGTCCTCAGAAGACAGGAAGTGACATCTGCTTAAAGTTCATGCATTTCACAACCGCTGTTTTCCTAATCAATTTGAACAGACAAATGAAAACCTCCTTAATTAGAATAGTAACTTTTTAAGGGTGGAGAATGTGTCTTATTTGCCACTACATATGCTGTGCTCAGAAATATCTGCCACATAATAAGTGCTCAAAAACTAATTTTAATCTGACAGAAAAAATAAATGGAGACTACTTCTCATAATGGAGCTAGGAAACAGAATCTTACCAAACACAAATTAAAAACTGGATAATAATTAAAACCAAGAAAACATCTTAAAATCATCTATAATTTTACAATATGGTGAGGAATTGTGGGGCCAAGATCTAGAAGACAGTAAGAACCCAAAGTAAGCCCAGAATTCAGTTGTTTTTGCCCTTGGTGTAATGTCAATCTTGAAGAAATGGCTGCTTACCTGAACTTCATTTTTGTCAGCTTCGCAGGAAGAAGGTATTTTAACAGCACTTTACTTGAATTTTTGGTCAATTTCATGACAACTAATATCTAGGACATCAGGTTTTCTAATTCATGAATGTGACATACTAGTCCATTTATTTGTGCCTTCTCTCAGTAAACTTTTGTAGCTTTCAGTGACAACCATATCTTCTCTGTGAGAGCTTGCAACATTTGTCTTAAATCTATTCCTATTTTGCATTTATGGTGCTATTTAAAATTTTCTTAAGTTTCCAGTTATTCATTGCTAATATAAAGACATAAAACTGATTTTTCTGTATATTGACCTTGTATCCTGAGATACTGTTTAGCTCACTTAGCAGTTCTAGTAGGTATGTTTGTTGATTCCTTAGAATTTTTATAAAATTTCAATTTCAGTGTAGTTAATATATAGTGCTATCTACATTGCAGGTACACAATACTGATTCAGTAATTCCATCTACTACTCAATGGTCATGAAGAGAAATGTACTGTCAATCCCCTTCACCTATTTCACCCAACTCCCTAACTACCTCCCCTCTGGCAACTGTCTGTTTATTCTCTGTAGTTAAGAGTCTGTTTATTGGTTTCTTTCTTTTCCTCTTGTTCATTTGTTCTGTTTCTTAAATTCCATGAGTGAAATCATATGGTACTTGTCTTTGACTGACTTCACTTAGCATTATACTCTTTAGATCTATCCACATTGTTGCAAATGGCAATATTTCATTTTTATGGCTGGATAATATTCTATTCTCTCTCTCTCTCTCTCTCTCTCTCTCTCTCTCTCGTGTGTGTGTGTGTGTGTGTGTGTGTGTGTGTGTGTATCTACATCTTTATCTGTGTGTATCTTTATCCATTCAGCTACAGATGGACACCTGGGTTACTTCCATAATTTGCCTATTGTAAATAATGCTGCAATAAACATACGGGTGCAGGTAGTCTTTAAAATGAGTGTTTTTTAAAATTCTTCAGGTAAATACCCAGTAAGTCATTACTGAATCATAGGGTAGTTCTATTTTTACTTTTTTTTGAGGAACTTCCACAGTTATCCACAGTGGTTACAACAGTTTGCATTCCCACAGCAACGCTTGAGGGTTCTTCTTTCCCCACATCCTTGCCAATACTTGCCATTTCATGTGTTTTTTATTTTAGCCACTCTGACTGGTGTGACTTGTGGTTTTGATTTGTATTTTCCTGATGATGAGTGATGTTGAACATATTTTCGTGTGTCTGTTGGCCATCTGTGTGTCTTCTTTGCATAAATGTCTGTTCATGTCTTCTGTCAATTTCTAAATTGGACTGTTTATTTTTGGGGTATTGAGTTGTATAAGTTCTTTATATATTTTGGATACTAGCCCTTTATCAGTTATTTCATTTGCAAATATCTTCTTCCGTTATGTCAGTTGCCTTTTAGTTTTGTTGACTGTTTCCGTTTTAGTGCAGAGGCTTTTTATTTTTGCTTTTATTTCCCTTGACTCAGGAGATATATCTAGAAAGATGTTGCTACAACTGAAATCGAAGAAATGACTGCCTGTGCCCTTTTTTTAGGATTTTTATGGTTTAAGGTCTCACATTTAGGTCCTTAATCACTTTTGACTCATTTTTGTGTATGGCATAAGAAAGTGTCTAGTTTCATTCTTTTGCATGTTGCTGTACAGATTTCCCAGAACACCTTAGTGAAGAAAGTGAAGACACTATGCTTTTCTCATTGCATATTCTTTCCTCCTTTGTCAAAGATCAACTGACCATATAGTTGTGGGTATACTTCTGGGTTTTTTTTTTTTCCTGTGCTATTGCTCTATGTACCTTTTTTGTACAGGTACCATGCTGTTTTGCTTACCACAGCTTTGTAATATAACCTTAATCCCAGAATCATGATGCCTCTAGCTTTGCTTTTTAATATTACTTTGGTTACTGGGAGTTTTTGTGGTTCCATACAAATTCTAGAATTGTTCTAGTTCTGTGAAAAAATGTTGTTGGTACCTTGATAGGAAGTGCACTAAATGTGTAGATTGCTTTGGGTAGTATAGTCATTTTAACGATATTTTTTTTTCTTCCAATCCATGAGCATGAACTGTCTTTCCATTTCTTTGTGTTGTCTTCAATTTCTTTTATCAGTGTTATATAGTTTTCAGAGTATGGGTTTCTTGTCTCTTTGGTTAGGGTTATTCCTAGATATCCTATTATTTTGGGTGCAACTGCAATTGGGATTGTTTTCTCGATTTCTCTTTCTGCTGTTTCATTATTAGTATATAGAAATGCAACATATTTCTGTACATTGATTTTTGTATCCTGTGACTTTACTGAATGTATTTATCAGTTCTAACAATTTTTTGGTGGAACCTTTCAGCTTTTTTATATATTGTAATGTCATCTGAAAATAAGGTTTTACTACTTCCTTACTGATTTAAATGACTTTCTTTTCTTTTCTTTCTTTTTTGCCATCTATTGCTGTGGCTAAGAGTTCCAATACTATGTTGAATAAAAGTGGTGAGAGTGGACATCCTTATTTTGTTCCTGATCTTAGATGGAAAGCTCTCAGTTTTTCCTCATTAAGGATGTTAGCTGTGGGGTTTCCATATATGGTCTTTATTATGTTGAGGTATATTCCCTCTAAACCTACTTTGTTGAGGTTTTTTTTGTTTTTGTTTTTTTTTTTTAATCATGAATGGATGTTGTACCTTGTCAAATGCTTTTTCTGCATCTCTTGATAGGTAGGATCACATGGTTCTTATCCTCTTACTGAGGTGATGTATCATACTGATGGATTTGTGAATTTTGAACCACTCTTTGCAGCCCAGAAATAAATCCCACTTGTTTGTAGTGAATGATTTTCTTTTTTAAATGTATTGTTGGGGTCCCTAGGTGGCTCAGTTGGTTAAGCATCTGCCTTTGGCTCAGGTCATGATCCCAGAGTCCTATGATCAAGACCACTTGTGCTTTCTGTTGCTATCTCTGTCACTCAAATAAAACAAAATCTTTTAAAAAATGTTTGGTAGGGGCACCTGTGTGGCTCAGTGGCTTAAAGCCTCTGCCTTTGGCTCAGGTCATGATCTCAGGATCCTGGGATTGAGTCCCACATAGGGCTCTCTGCTCAGCGGGGAGCCTGCTTCCTTCTCTCTCCCTGCCTACTGTGATCTGTCTGTCAAATAAATAAATAAAATCTTTTAAAAAAATGTTTGGTAGAATTCACCTGTATAGCTGTCTATCTGGTCCTGGACTTCTGTTTGTTGGGAGTTGTTTCTGTTACTTGTTTTTTGATTATTACTGATTCAATTTCATTGCTATAATCAGTTTGTTCAAATTTTCTATTTTTCACTGCTTTGGTTGTGGTAGGTTATATGTTTCTAGGAATTTATCCATTTCTTCTAGGTTGTTCAGTTTTTTGGCATATAATTTCTTTATATATTCTCTTACAACCGTTTGTATTACTGTGGTGTGGGATATTCTCTATAATTTCTGATTTGAGTCCCCTCTTTCTTTTTTAAAATGAGTCTGGCTAGAGGTTTATCAGTTTTGTCAATCTTTTCAAAGAACCAGCTCCTGGCTTCATTGATCTATTCTATTTTAGTTTCTGTATCATCTATTCCTGCTCCAATCTTTATTATTTTCTCCGTCTGCTGGTTTTGAATTTTGTTCTTTTCTAGCTCCTTTAGGTGTATGGTTAGATTGATGAGATTTTTCTTGCTTCTTGGGGTAGATTTGTATTGATATAAACTTCTTAGAACCACTTTTGTTGCATCTCAAAAGATTTTGGATTACTGTGTTTTTATTTCATTTGTCTCCATGTATTTCTGATTTCTTGGTTAACCCATTCATTATTTATTAGCATATTATTTAACTCCCATGTATTTGTGTTCTTTCCAGCTCTTTTCTTGTGGTTGATTTCTAGTTTCATAGTTCTGTGGTCAGAAAAGATACATGGTATAAATTTTTTTTAAATTGTTGTGACTTGTTTTGTGACTTAATCGCTGATCTTTTCTGCAGAGTGTTCCATATGCACTTGAAATGAATGTATATTCTACTGTTTTAGGATGGAATGTTCTATATCTATGAAATCCATCAGATCCAGTGTGTCATGCAAAGCCACTGTTTCCTTGTTAATTTTCTGTTTAGATGACCTGTCCAGTGATGTTAAGTAGGGTGTTAAAGTCCCCTAAATTCTGTATCACTAGAGATTAGTTCCTTTATATTTGCTATTAACTGGTTTATGTATTTGGATTTTCCCATGTTGGGTCCATAAATTTTTACAACTGTTCTGTATTCTTGTTGTATTGTCCCCATTTTTTTAAATTCTATTTTTTTTCAGTGTTCCGAATGTACTCTTCCCTTAATTATTATAGAGTGTCCTTCTTTGTCTCTTGTTACAGTCATTGCTTTAAAGTCAATTTTTTCTGATATAAGTATTGCTACCTCAGCTTTCTCTTCACATTCATTTGCATAATAACTGTTTTTCCATCTCCTCATATACAATATGCATGTGTCTTTAGGTTGTAAGTCTCTTGTAGGAAGCTTACAGATTTTTTTTTTTTAATCCACCACATCAACCTATGTCTTTTGCTTCTGGAGCATTTAGTCCATTTACATTTAACATAATATTTTATAGTTATGTATTTATTACCATTTTGTTATTTATTGTGTGTTTGTTTTTGTGGATTTTCTCTCACCTTAAGTTGGCTTTCTTTAGTGAGGTACTTAGATGCTTTTCTTTTTCTTTTTTTGCATATCTATCACTTGCTTTTGCTTTCTTATTCCCATTAGGTTTATATTTAATATCTTTTGCATATAGCAGTCTATATGAAGTTGATGGTCACTATATATAAAATAGAATAATTGGGATCCCAGAAGAAGAAGAAGAAGAGAGAGAGGCAGAAGCTACATTGGAGCAAATAATAGCAGAGAATTTCCCTAATTTGGTGAAGGGAACAAGCATCAAAATCCAAGAGGCACAGAGAACCTTCCCCCAAATTAATAAAAATAGGTCCACACCCCATCATCTACTGGAAAACTTACAAGTCTCAAAGACAAAGAGAAAATCCTGAAAGCAGCTCCAAACAATACATCTATAACATACAATAGCAGAAATATTATACTGGCAGCAGACCTATCCATAGAGACCTGGCAGGCCAGAAGGGACTTGCATGACATATTCAGAGTACTAAACAAGAAAAATATGGAGACAAGAATCAGCTAGGCTCTCACTGAAAATAGAAGGAGAGAGAAAAAGCTTCCAGGACAAACAAAAATTAAGACTTTGCAAACATTAAACCAGCACTAGAGGAAATACTGAAAGTAGTCCTCTAAGTAAAGAGAGAACCTAAAAGTAGTAGACCAGAAAAAAACAGAGACAATACACAGTTAATAGTCACCTTACAGGCAATATAAGGGCATTAATTCATATCTTTCAATAGTTACCCTGAATGTAAATGGGCTAAATGCACCTATCAATAGACATGGGGGATCAGAATGGGTAAAAAACCAAAACCCATCAATATGCTGTCTACAAGAAACTTATTTTAGACCTGAAGACACCTCCAGATTTAGAGTGAGGGGGTGGAAAACAATTTACCATGCTAATGGGCGTCAAAAGAAAGCTGGAGTGGCAATCCTTATATTAGACAAATTAGATCTGAAGCCAAAGACTATAATAAAAGATGAGGAAGGACACTAGATCATATTCAAAGGGTCTGTCCAACAAGAAGATCTAACAATTTTAAATATCTATGTCCCTAACGTGGGAACAGCCAACTATATAAACCAATTAATAACAAAATCAAAGAAACACATCAACAATAATACAATAATAGTAGGGGACTTTAATACCCCCCTCACTGAAATGGACAGATCATCCAAGCAAAAGATCAACAAGAAAATAATGGCCTTAAATGACATAGTGGACCAGGTGGACATCACAGATACATTGGGAACATTCCACCCCAAAGCAACAGAATAAACATTGTTCTCTAATGCTCATGGAACATTCCCCAGAAGAGATCACATCCTGGGTCACAAATCAGGTCTCAATCAGTACCAAAATACTGGGATCATTCCCTGCTTATTTTCAGACCACATTGCTCTGAAGCTAGAACTCAACCACAAGAGGAAAGTTGAAAAGACCTCAAGTACATGGAGGTTAAAGAGCATCCTACTAAAGAATGAATGGGTCAACCAGGAAATTAAAGAAGAATTGAAAAAATTCAAGGAAACAAATGATAATGAAAACACAATGGTTCAAAATCTGTGGGACAGAGGGGAGGAGTCAAGATGGCGGAGAAGTAGCAGGCTGAGACTACATCAGGTAGCAGGAGATCAGCTAGATAGCTTATCTAAACATTGAAAACACCTATAAATCCAACAGGAGATCGAAGAGAAGAAGAACAGCAATTCTAGAAACAGAAAAACAACCACTTTCTAAAAGGTAGGACTGGTGGAGAAGTGAATCCAAAGTGACGGGAAGATAGACCACAGGGGAGGGGCTGGCTCCCGGAAAGCGGCAGAGCAATGGAGCACTAAATTCAGGACTTTTAAAAGTCTGTTCTGCTGAGGGACATCACTCCAGAGGCTAAACCGGGGTGAAGCCCATGCGGCGTCAGTGTGGCCCCAGGTCCCTCAGGGTCACAGAAGGATCGGGGGTGTCTGAGTGTCACAGAGCTTGCAGGTATTAGAATGGAGAAGCTGGCTACAGAGACAGACCTAAGGAGTGAGCTCTCAGCTCGGGGTTACCTTGAACCGGTCGCAGGCTCGGTGAGCTCAAAGCGTGGCCAGAGGCCAGGGAGACGGGAGTGATTGGGCGCTATTCTCTGGGCACACTGAGGAAAGCCCCCAGCCCTCAGCTTCTCTGGGCCAGAGACTGGGAGGCCACCATTTTCATTCCCATCCTCCGGAACTCTAAGGAAAGCATTCAGGGAACAAAAGCTCCCAAAAGCAAACCCAAGCGGATTACTCAAATCGGCCCCTGGTAGGGGCGGTGCAATTCCGCCTGGGGCAAAGACACCTGAGAATCACTACAACAGACCCCTCCCCAGAAGATCAACAAGAAATCCAGCCAGGACCAAGTTCACCTACCAAGGAGTGCAGGTTCAATACCAAGGAGAGCAGCAGAATTCCAGAGGAAGAGAAAGCAAAGCATGGATCTCATGGCTTTCTCCCCATGATTCTTTAGTCTTGCAGTTAATTTAATTTTTTTTCAATGTTTTGAATTGGAAATTCAAAAAATTCTGCTGCTGCTGCTAAATTTTTTTAAACTTTTACCCTTTTCTTTTTTAACGTTTTTTAACTAGGTTATCTAATATATATTTTTTCTTTCTTTTTTATATATTTTTTATTTGTTTTCTTTTTTAAAATTGTTTCTTTTTTTGAACCTCTTTTTATCCCCTTTTCCCCCCCCCACAATTTGGGGTCTCTTCTGATTTGGTTAAAGCATATTTTCCTGGGGTCTTTGCCACCCTTTTAGTATTTTACTTGCTCCTTCATATACTCTTATCTGGACAAAATGACAAGGCAGAAAATTCACCACAAAAAAAAAGAACAAGAGGCAGTACCAAATGCTAAGGACCTAATCAATACAGACATTGGTAATATGTCAGATCTAGAGTTCAGAATGACGATTCTCAAGGTTCTAGCTGGGCTCAAAAAAGGCATGGAAGATATTAGAGAAACCCTCTCGGGAGATATAAAAGCCCTCTCTGGAGAAAACAACTAAAATCTAACCAAGTTAAAATTAAAAAAGCTATTAATGACGTGCAATTAAAAAAATGGAGGCTCTCACTGCTAGGATAAATGAGGCAGAAGAAAGAATTAGCGATATAGAAGACCAAATGACAGAAATAAAGAAGCTGAGCAAAAGAGGGACAAACAGCTACTGGACCACGAGGGGAGAATTCGAGAGATAAGTGACACCATAAGACGAAACAACATTAGAATAACAGGGATTCTAGAAGAAGAAGAAAGAGGAGAGCAGAAGGTTTATTGGAGATAATTTCTCTAATATAGCAAAGGGAACAAGTATCCAAATCCAGGAGGTGCAGAGAACTCCCCTAAAAATCAATAAGAATAGGTCCACACCCCGTCACCTAATAGTAAAATTTACAAGTCTTAGTGACAAAGAGAGAATCCCGAAAGCAGCCCGGGAAAAGAAGTCTGTAACACACAATGGTAAAAATATTAGACTGGCAGCAGACTTATCCACAGAGACCTGGCAGGCCAGAAATAGCTGGCATGATATTTTCAGAGCACTAATCGAGAAAAACATGCAGCCAAGAATACTATATCCAACTAGGCTATCATTGAAAATAGAAGGAGAGATTAAAAGCTTCCAGGACAAACAAAAACTGAAAGAATTTGAAAACACCAAACCAGCTCTACAGGAAATATTGAAAGGGGTCCTCTAAGCAAAGAGAGAGCCTAAAAGTAGTAGATCAGAAAGGAACAGAGACAATATAAAGTAACAGTCACCTTACAGGCAATACAATGGCACTAAATTTATATCTCTCAATAGTTATCCTGAATGTTAATGGACTAAATGCCCCAATCAAAAGACACAGGGTATCAGAATGGATAAAAAAACAAAACCCATCTATATGTTACCTACAAGAAATTCATTTTAGACCTGAAGACACCTCCAGATTTAAAGTGATGGGATGGAAAACAATTTACCATGCTAATGGACATCAGAAGAAAGCAGGGGTGGCAATCCTTATATCAAATAGATTTTAAACCAAACACTACAATAAAAGATGAGGAAGGACACCAAATTATACTCAAAGGGTCTGTCCAACAAGAAGATCTAACAATTTTAAATATCTATGCCCCTAATGTGGGAACAGCAAACTATATAAACCAATTAATAACAAAATCAAAGAAACATATCAACAATAATACAATAATAGTAGAGGACTTTAATAGCCCCCTCACTGAAATGGACAGATCATCCAAGCAAAAGATCAACAAGAAAATAATGGCCTTAAATGACACAGTGGACCAGGTGGACATCACAGATACATTGGGAACATTCCACCCCAAAGCAACGGAATACACATTCTTCTCTAGTGCACATGGAACACTCTCCAGAATAGATCACATCCTCAGTCCCAAATCGGGTCTCAACTGGTATTAAAAGACTGGGATCATTCCATGCATATTTTCAAACCACATTGCTCTGGAGCTAGAACTCAATCACAAGAGGAAATTTGGAAAGAACCCAAATACATGGAGACTAAATAGCATTCTTCTAAACAAATGAATGGATCAACCAGGAAATTAAAGAAGAATTGAAAAAATTCATGGAAACAAATGATAATGAAAACACAACGGTTCAAAATCTGTGGGACACAACAAAGGCAGTCCTGAGAGGAAAATATATAGTGCTACAAGCCTTTCTCAAGAAACAAGAAAGGTCTCAAGTACACAACCTAACCCTACACCTAAAGGAGCTGGAGAAAGAACAAGAAAGAAACCCTAAACCCAGCAGAAGAAGAGAAATCATAAAAATTAGAGCAGAAATCAATGAAATAGAAACAAAAAAATAAAGTAGAGCAAATTGATGAAACTAGGAGCTGGTTCTTTGAAAGAATTAATAAGATTGATAAACCCCTGGCCAGACTTATCAAAAAGAAAAGAGAAAGGACCCAAATAAATAAAATCATGAATGAAAGAGGAGAGATCACAACTAACACCAAAGAAATATAGACAATTATAAGAACATACCATGAGCAACTCTACGCCAACAAATTTGACAATCTGGAAGAAATGGATGCATTCCTAGAGACATATAAACTACCAAAACTGAACCAGGAATAAATAGAAAACCTGAACAGACCCATAACCAGTAAGGAGATTGAAACAGTCATCAAAAATCTCCAAACAAAACCCAGGGCCAGACGGCTTCCCAGGGGAATTCTAACAAACATTTAAAGAAGAACTAATTCCTATTCTCCTGAAACTGTTCCAAAAAATAGAAATGGAAGGAAAACTTCCAAACTCATTTTATGAGGCCAACATCACCTTGATCCCAAAACCAGACAAAGATCCCATCAAAAAAGAGACCTACAGACCAATATCCTTGATGAACACAGATGCGAAAATTCTCACCAAAATACTAGCCAATAGGATTCAACAGTACATTAAAAGGATTATTCAACACAAACAAGTGGGATTTATTCCAGGGCTGCAAGGTTGGTTCAACAACCACAAATCAATCAATGTGACACAACACATTAATAAAAGAAAGAACAAGAACCATATGATACTCTCAATAGATGCTGAAAAAGCATTTGAAAAAGTACAGCATCCCTTCCTGATCAAAACTCTTCAAAGTGTAGGGATAGAGGGCACATACCTCAATATTATCAAAGCCATCTATGAAAAACCCACCACAAATATCATTCTCAATAAAGAAAAACTGAAAGCTTTTCCGCTAAGGTCAGGAACCCGGCAGGGATGTCCATGATCACCAATGCTATTCAACATTGTACTAGAAGTCCTAGCCTCAGCAATCAGACAACAAAAAGAAATTAAAGGCATCCAAATTGGCAAAGAAGAAGTCAAACTATCACTCTTCACAGATGATATGATACTATATGTGGAAAACCCAAAAGACTCCACTCCAAAACTGCTAGAACTTGTACAGGAATTCAGTAAAGTGGCAGGATATAAAATCAATGCACAGAAATCAGTTGCATTTCTCTACACCAACAACAAGACAGAAAAAAGAGAAATTAAGGAGTCAAACCCATTTACAATTGCACCCAAAACTATATGATACCTAATAATAAATGTAACCAAAGAAGCAAAGAATCTATACTCAGAAAACTATAAAATACTCATGAAAGAAATTGAGGAAGACACAAAGAAATGGAAAAGTGTTCCATGCTCCTGGATTGGAAGAAAAAATATTGTGAAAATGTCTATGGTACCTAAAGCAATCTACACATTTAATGCAATTCCTATCAAAATACCATCCATTTTTTTTCAAAGAAATGGAACAAATAGTCCTAAAATTTATATGGAACCAGAAAAGACCTCGAATAGCCAAAGGAATATTGAAAAAGAAAGCCAAAGTTGGTGGCATCACAATTCCGGACTTCAAGCTCTATTACAAAGCTGTCATCAACAAGACAGCATGGTACTGGCACAAAAACAGACACATATCAATGGAACAGAACAGAGAGCCCAGATATAAACTCTCAACTCTATGGTCAACTAATCTTTGACAAAGCAGGAAAGAATGTCCAATGGAAAAAAGACAGCCTCTTCAATAAATGGTGCTGGGAAAATTGGGCAGCCACATGCAGAAAAATGAAATTGGACCATTTCCTTATACCACACACGAAAATAGACTCAAAATAGATGAAGGACCTCAATGTGAGAAAGGAATCCATCAAAATCCTTGATGAAAACACAGGCGGCAACCTCTTCGACCTCAGCCACAGCAACATCTTCCTAGGAACATTGCCAAAGGCAAGGGAAGCAAGGGCAAAAATGAACTATTGGGATTTCATCAAGATCAAAAGCTTTTGCACAGCAAAGGAAACAGTGAATAAAACCAAAAGACAACTGACAGAATGGGAGAAGATATTTGCAAATGACATATCAGATAAAGGGCTAGTGTCCAAAATCTATGAAGAACTTAGCAAACTCAACACCCAAAGAACAAATAATCCAATCAAGAAATGGGCAGAGGACATGAACAGACATTTCTGCAAAGAAGACATCCTGATAGCCAACAGACACATGAAAAAGTGCTCCACATTACTTGGCATCCGGGAAATACAAATCAAAACCACAATGAGATATCACCTCACACCAGTCAGAATGGCTAAAATTAACAAGTCAGGAAATGACAGATGCTGGTGAGGATGCGGAGAAAGGGGAACCCTCCTACACTGTTGGTGGGAATGCAAGCTGGTGCAGCCACTCTGGAAAACAGCTTGGAGGTTCCTCAAAATGTTGAAAATAGAACTGCCCTATGACCCAGCAATTGCTCTACTGGGTATTTACCCTAAAGATACAAATGTAGTGATCTGAAGGGGCATGTGCACCCGAATGTTTATAGCAGCAATGTCTACAATAGCTAAACTATGGAAAGAACCTAGATGTCCATCAACAGATGAATGGATAAAGAAGAGGTGGTATATATACACAGTGGAATACTATGCAGCCATCAAAAGAAATGAAATCTTGCCATTTGCGACGATGTGGATGGAACTAGAGGGTATCATGCTTAGCGAAATAAGTCAATTGGCGAAAGACAACTATCATATGATCTCCCTGATATGAGGAAGTGGAGATGCAACATGGGGGGTTAAGGGGTAGGAGAAGAATCAATGAATCAAGATGGGATTGGAGGTAGACAAACCATATGTGACTCTTAATCTCACAAAACAAACTGAGGGTTGCTGGGGGGAAGAGGGTTGGGGGAGGGGGGTGGGGTTATGGACATTGGGGAGGGTATGTGCTATGGTGAGTACTGTGAAGTGTGTAAACTTGGCAATTCACAGACCTGTACCCCTGGCGATAAAAATACATTATATGTTTATTAAAAAATTAATTTTAATTAATTAATTTTTAAAAATCTGTGGGACACAGCAAAGGCAGTCCTGAGAGGAAAGTATATAGCAATACAAGCCTTTGTTAAGAAACAGAAAAGGTCTCAAGTATATATCCTAACCCTACACTTAAAGGAGCTGGAGAAAGAACTGCAAAGAAAGCCTAAACCCAGCAGGAGAAGTAAAATAATAAACATCAGAGCAGAAATCAATGAACTAGAAACCAAAGGAACAGTAGAACAGAGCAACAGAACTAGGAGTTGGTTCTGTGAAAGAATTAATAAGATTGACAAACCCCTGGCCCAATTTATCAAAAAGAAAATAGAAAGGACCCAAATTAATAAAATCATGAATGAAAGAGGAGAGATCACAACCAACAACAAAGAAATACAAACAAGTATAAGAACATATTATGAGAAACCATACACCAGCAGATTAGACAATCTGGAATAAAGGGTTGCATTCCTAGAGATTATAAGCTACCAAAATGGAACCAGGAAGAAATAGAAAACCTAAACAGACCTATAACAAGTAAGGACATTGAAGCAGTCATCAAAAATCTCCAAACAAACAAAAGCCCAGAGCCAGACAGCTTCCCAGGGGAATTCTACCAAACATTTTTAGAAAAATTAATACCTATTCTCCTGAAACTGTTCTAAAAAATAGAAATGGAAGGGAAACTCATTTTATGAGGCCAGCATTACCTTGATCCCCAAACCAAATAAAACCCCACCAAAAAAGATAATCAAAAAAGATCATCATCAAAAAAGATGATCATCATCAACCAGGCAAAGACCCCATCAAAAAAAAAAAAAAAAGAATTACAGACCAATATCCCTGATGAACATGGATGCAAAATTTTTCATCAAAATACTAGTCAATGGGATCCAACAGTGCG
Organism: Mustela nivalis; assembly: GCF_964662115.1. Classification (NCBI taxonomy): domain Eukaryota; kingdom Metazoa; phylum Chordata; class Mammalia; order Carnivora; family Mustelidae; genus Mustela; species Mustela nivalis. The sequence goes on along the minus strand of NC_139028.1, from coordinate 60,295,902 downwards.
TTAAAAGGATTATGCACCACAACCAAGTGGGATTTATTCCTGGGATGCAAGATTTGTTCAACATCTGCAAATCAATGTGACTCAATTCATTAATAAAAGAAAGAACAAGAACTATATGATACTCTCAATAGATGCTGAGAAAGCATTTGACAAAGTACAGCATCTTTCTTGATCAAAACTCTTCAAAGTCTAGGAATAGAGGGTATATACCTCAATACATCAAATCCATCTATGAAAAACCCATAGTGACTATCATTCTGAATGGGGAAAATATGAGAGCTTTTCCACTAAGATCAGGAACATGGCAGGGATCCACTATCACCACTGCTATTCAACATAGTACTAGAAGTCCTACCCTCAGCAATCAGACAACAAAAAGAAATTAAAGGCATCTGAATCGGCAAAGAAGTCAAACTCTCACTCTGCGGATGATATGATACTTTATGTGGAAAACCCAAAAGACTCCACTTCAAAACTGCTTGAACTCATACAGCAATTCAGTAAAGCATCAGGATGTAAAATCAGTGCACAGAAATCAGTTGCATTTCTATACACCAACAACAAGACAGAAAAAAGAGAAATTAAGGAGTCAATGCCATTTACAATTACACCCATATCCATAAGATACCTAGGAATAAATCCTAACCAAAGAGGCAAAGAATCTATACTCAGAAAACTATAAAGTACTCATGAAAGAAATTGAGGAAGACACAAAGAAATGGAAAAATGTTCCACGCTCATGGATTGGAAGAACAAATACTGTGAAAATGGCTATGCTACCTAAAGCAATCTATACATTTAATGCAATCTCTATCAAAATGCCATCCATTCTTTTCAAAGAAATGGAACAAATAATCCTAAAATTTAGATGGATCCATAAAATAACCCCCAAAATCCAGAGGAATGTTAAAAAAGAAAGCCAAAGTTGTTGGCACCGCAATTCCAGACTTCAAGCTCTATTACAAAGCTGTAATCATCAAGACCGTATGGTACTGGCATAAAAACAGACACACAGATCAATGGAACAGAATAAAGAGCCCAGAAATAGACCCTTAGCTCTATGGTCAACTAATCTTTGACAAAGAAGGAAAGAATGTTCAATGGAAAAAAGACAGTCTCTTCAACAAACAGTGTTGGGAAAATTGGGACAGCCACATGCAGAAAAATCAAACTGGACCATTTTCTTACACCACACACAAAAATAGACTCAAAATGGATGAAAGACTTCAATGTGAGACAGGAATCCATCAAAATCACAGGCAGCAACATCTTTGACCTCAACCACAGCAACTTCTTCCTAGAAACATCGCCAGAGGCAAGGGAAGCAAGGCCAAAAATGAACTCTTGGGACTTAATCAAGATTAAAAGCTTTTGCACAGGGGTGCCTGGGTGGTTCAGTGGGTTAAAGCCTCTGCTTTCAGCTCAGGTCATGATCCCAGGGTCCTGGGATCGAGCCCCACATCAGGCTCTCTGCTCAGCAGGAAGCCTGCTCCCCCCCCCCTCTGCCTCTCTCTGTCTACTTGTGAGCTCACTCTGTCAAATAAGTAAATAAAATCTTAAAAAAAAAAAAAAAAAAAAGCTTTTGCACAGCAAAGGAAACACCAGCAAAACCAAAAGACAACTAAAGAATCGGAGAAGATATTAGCAAATGACATATTAGATAAAGGGCTAGTATCCAAAAATCTATAAAGAACTTATCAAACTCACCATCCAAAGAACAAATAATCCAATCAAGAAATGGGCAGAGGACATGAACAGACATTTCTGCAAAGGAAACATTCAGATGGCCAACAGACACATGAGAAAATGTTCCACATCACTCGGGATCAAGGATATACAAATCAAAACCACAATAAGATACCACCTCACGCCAGTCAGAAAGCTAAAATTAACAAGTTAGGAAAGGACAGATGTTGGAAAGGATGTGGAGAAAGGGGAACCCTCCTACACTGTTGGTGGGAATGCAAGCTGATGCAGCCACTCTGGAAAAGAGCATGGAAGTTCCTCAAAAAGTTGAATATAGAGGTATCCTACAATCTGGCAATCACACTACTGAGTACCCTAAAAATACAAATTTTTTTCCTACCTGATATGAGGAATTTGAGAGGCAGAGTGGGAAGTTTGTGGAGTAGGGAAGGAAAAAAAAAATGGAACAAGATGGGTTTGGGAGGGAGACAACCATAAGAGACTCTTAATTTCAGGAAGGAAACTGAGGGTTGCTGGAGGGAAGCCGGAAGTCTGGATGGGGTGGCTGATTGATGGGGACACTGGGGAGGGTATATGCTATGGTGGGTGCTGT